>NC_045957.1:105893302-106193302 GCF_010909765.2 Amblyraja radiata
ACATACTGTTCTTTGTGTCATGAGAGTTGTCTCGCAAATCTTCTTTAAGCAGCTTCACCATAAACTTATAGCTCTGGTATTCGATATTTCCATCCTGGGAAAAAGTCTTTGACTATCTATCCTATCCGTACCTCTCATAATGTTATATACTTTATCTGGCACTGTAAAGGAAAAAAATGCAAGTTTATCTAACTTCTCCTTGCAGCTTGAAGCTTTCAATAATCTACATCTAAATTTGTATTTGAGTCTGAATTATACATTGTGGACGCAGCCCAGACCATCACACAAACCAACCTCCCTTCTATTGACTCCATTTACACCTCACGCTGCCACGGCAAGGCCAGCAGCATAATCAAGGACAAATCGCACCCTGGACACTCCCTCTTCTCCCCTCTCCCATCAGGCAAAAGGTATAGAGGTGTGAAAAAGCACACCACCAGAATCAGGGACTGTTTCTTCCCAGCTGTTATCAGGCAACTGTATCATCCTACTACAACTAGAGAGCTGTGCTGAACTATTATCTATGATGACCCTCGGACTATTCTTGCTCGGACCTTGCTGGCTTTACCTTGCACTAAACATTATTCCTTTATCATGTATCCTTTATCATAACACTGTAAATGGATCAATTGTAATCATGTACTGTATTGTCTTTCTGCTGACTGCGTAGCACGCAACAAAAGCTTTTCACTGTGCTTTAGTACACATGACAAAAAACTAAACTGAAACGTCACAGGCACAGGCTCTTTGGCCCTCGTGACCAAATTGTTATTCTGGGCTAATCCCATTTACCTGGTTTTGTGTATAATGCAGCACTCCTACTTCTCAGATATGTCCTCAAGGCAACTGGTATAAACCTCCCTCTCCACTTGTACCATTTACAATGGATACACAGTTTGCAACTATTCTATCCCCGAGCTTTACAATTCACAACCCCTTATCCTTTCGGTTCACACCTGTCTCTTCATCTCTGGCCTGGCCTTTGTCCAATAAGCTGTATATCATATAACTCCCTCACCTGCATTCAAGTATTACCGGCCATGCTCCGTCTTGTCCCAACTCTCTCCCAGCTTTCTTTCCCACCCATCCCCCCCGCCCCCCTCCCATCACCACACTAATGGTCTGAAGAAGGATTCCGACACAAAATGTTGCCTGTTCATACTCCCCAGGGTTGCTGCCTGACCCGTTGAGTTACTCCAGCATTTTGTGTCTATCTTTGGTGTAAAGCTTCAGTCAAAATGGTAGGGTTAAGAGATAATGTGACCAGCCATTGTCTGATTCTTCTGAGGTCTCTGCTGGATCCAGGACCATACTCAAAATCAACAAAAAAGATGATTTCTAAAGCAAACTGCAAATCCACTCAGTTGGTTCCACAGATTATTAACAGAGATTTCCTTCTGAAATAATTGCATGTATGAACAAGAAAGATTCAAATGCCTTGTTCTTAAGTTCATAAGTGATAGAAGCAGATTTAGGTCATTCGGCCCATCAAGTCTACTCTGCCATTGAATCATGCCTGAGCTACCTTTCCCTCTTAACCCCATTCTCCTGCCTTCTCCCTGTAATCCCTGGCACCCTGTTGATTAATTTAACCTCTGCATGCATTAGATTCATTTACCTTTTCATGATTGGCAGTAAATTGTTATTTGTGAGTCCTGATGTGATCTTGTCTTACTTTGTGTGAGTGCACTTTCTGCAAGTTGCTGTTGAGGGTTTAAACAGACCTGTGTGTATTCAACGATGAATGATCAATGAATAATTTAGTTATTTCTGGAAATGAGTCTCCTTAATATGTCAAATGCACTTTGCACAATGTTGTGGTGCATCCAGATTTATATGTTTAAAATCATTATAATCATAATCAATATTAATGTTTTAAAGCACAGAAGGTAAAGTTACAATGTAAGTATATGAAACATAACAGCAATTCTATTACTTAATGAGTAGAGTATTTGAGATTTTATTAGGTGCAATTTCTTGAGGCTAGGTATAAATATATATATCGTATTTATGTTTATTCAATTCCTCATACCATCAGAAATCTGAAAATGTAACAAATGCCTTGTAGCCACCAACAAAAAAATTGGAAAAGATTCTGCTGGTAAGTCAGAGTCATTAGTATATTTAATTAATGAAATAATGTTATTTCATTGATCTTCCTCTCAGAAGAGGATCAATGAACATAGAACAATACATCACAGGCATCCCACTGCCCACAATGTTTTTGCTGGACTTGGTGCCAAGTTAAACTGATCTCATCTGCCTGTACATGACCCCTCTATTCCTTGCTCTTCCATTTGCCTATCTAAAAACCTCTTAAACGTCACTATCATATCAGCCTCCACCACCACCCCTGGCAATGCGCTCCAGTCCCCGCTAAAAGAAAACTGAGTAAAAAAAACTTGCCCTGCACATCTCCATTAAACTTTCTCCCTCGCCTCATAGTTATGCCCTCTAATATTGGACATTTTCACCCTGGGAAAAAGGTTCTGACTGAAGATGGAGTGGTATGGAGTATTATGGATCATGTACAGGCAGAGGATATTAGTTTACCTTGACATCAATTTCTGCACGGACATTGTGGAACGAAGGGCATGTTCCAGTTCTGAACTATTCTATGTTCTAAGAATATATTCAAAATTCGGTCTCCACAGCTTTTTTGGCAACGAGGAAAAGCCTGGTCATGTGCTGTACTATGTGCTATAATATAACAGAATTATAAAACCCCACCTGCCCAGATGGTGTTCCATCTGTCCACATTCACTATTACTGCGGCTGCATTTCCTTTGTGGATTTGCAGTTCGAGTTGACCTTCAGGCTGACAGCCACAGCCGTGACAATAGAAAGGAATGGTCCTCAAACAGCAACAAAGCCTCAGGCAGTGCATCCTGAGGCACCAATCCAGGAACACTCAGCTCACTCTTTGATAGCTTGCCACAGTCAAAGACATCTGACCTATTTTTAAATGTTTCTGGTAATTAGAAGCATATGCGAACAGTTCATAGACATATAATTAAAAACATGAAATTATAACTAAATAATAAAACAATATATGCAATTAAAAATACTCAGTACGCAAGTCAACAATAAAGCAATGCCAATGCCAAATAACTTTGCCCACTCTAAATTAATCAAACCCACCAAGTGAAACAAAGAAATAAAGGCAAATCACCATTTTAGGGAATGTTGGGTTAAGACCCGAAATATCACCTGTCCTGATATGCTGAGTTCCTCCAGCACTTTGTGTTTCGCTTAGAATTCCAGCATCTGCAGCATCATTTGTCTCCTCTGAACCTTTTTTAATCAAGATCAATGATCTATCCATGTGAATGGATTGTGTTACTTACGCTGTCTGACATTAAGGTGAGGAGCCCAATGTTCAAGTGTACAGAGTTCCTCAGATCTGTGTTTCAGTGCTCTACCATTGGATGTTGATGCTGGGCAAGAGAGTAGTGGCACTGACTTCCGATCTGTGGCTAATGTCCAACAACCATGGTGTGCAGCAGTAGAGATGCTGCATTACAGCATCAGAGACCCGGGTTAGATCCCGACTACCGATGCTTGTCTGTACAGAGTTTGTACGTTCTCCCCGTGACCTGCATGGCTTTTCTCCGATATCTTCGATCTCCTCCCACACTCCAAAGATGTACAGGTTTGTAGGTTAATTGGCTCGGTATAAAAATGTAAATTGTTTCTAGTATGAGTAAGATAGTGTTATTGTGCGGGGATCGCTGGTCAGTGCGGACTTGGTGGGCCGAAGGGCCTGTTTCTTCACTGTATCTCTAAACTAAACTAAACTAAACTAAACCACACTTCAGTGTATGGGCACAAACATTAAAGACAAGCTGGCCCACGAGTAGAATGTCACAGGTGAGGACAGTTTGGCCCAAGATGGTGGTGAAGATGTGCAAACAAGAGATCCACCAGGATGCTGTTGAGAATGGAGGGTTTTAATTATAAAGGGGAGATTGGAAAAACTGGGGTTAGGATTCACACTACATCAAATAAAGGCTGAAGGATGACCTTATAGATGTTTATAAAATTGAGGTGCATAGATAGAGTAGATAATCCTAATCTTTTTCCCATGGTAGTCACATCCAGAGGCGTTGCTTTAAGGTGAGGAAATATATTTGAACGAGATCTAAAGGGCAAGTTTTTCATCTAGAGGATGGTGGATATACGAAATGAGCTGTAAGAGGAGGTGGTAGAGAAAGGTACAATAACAACATTTTTTAAAGTATTTGGCCTTTTACATGGATAGAAAAAGAATGGAAAGATATAGACAAAATGCAGCAAAATGCAGCAAAACATATACAGGCATCTCGGTTGGCATGGATGAGTTGGGCCGAAGGGCCTGTTTCCCTGCCATACAACTCTATGACTCTACCCAAGTCTAATTAGCTGGTGATCATTTTATTTGAAAGGTGGAAGGATTTTTAATTGAAAATTAAATTCCCATCTCACCCCGCCTCATGTCTCTTCTTCCTGGTGCCATGTAAACTGGATAACAGAATTTCAGGTTTCCATTAAGTGGCAGCTCTTTTCCAAATAAGCCTTGAGATGATTTAGAAGAATCTTGAAACACTAGAGTAATATTTTTATTTGTGAGTGAAGAGGCATTTCGAATCCATTGTGGTCTGCATGTCATTGTACAGTATCAGAGATACCATAGACTCCCCCCAATAAAAGTATTTATGTTTGGAAGAGCCCATGAAGTAACTGCCATGGTTAATATCAGGATGACCGAGGTGCTTCAGATCTAAGTCCTTTTGGGTTTAGTAAACCTGCCACAAATGTCTTACTCCTAATTTTGTTATGCGATGAGAGTCCCCTCAAATAATCATCCTTTCCTACCTGTATGGTAAATATCCACAGGAACCCAGAAAAAATGAAAGGTTCACGCGGGAGGAATGACACTAGATTGAAAACACAAACAATACCCGTGGGGAAAAATTGAATTTGAAACACAATCTTAATCTTAAATGTAAACCATCATTTTACTTTATGTGGCCAATTTGTGGAGGCCAGGTCCTGTGGCTTTAAATATCCTCAGTTTTTATGGAGAAAATATCTTTGGAAGAATCTTGCCTGGAGACACACATTGTTTTCATGGAACATTTTAAGCCTGTGATTTACAAATTGGAATGAAGCTCGACATAGTTTTAATCCCAAAAATTAAACAGCAGATATAGGGCAGCTTGTGAATTGGTTACATAAGATCAGATCTCCTAGTTCCCAAGCCGCACCTATGTCACCTGTGAACTCTCACATAAACTACCTTCGAACATTTTATCCAACTTTTTATATGATTGAAAATTTATTTTAAGCTTCAGAAAAATGATTTTCACCATCAGTATTTGTACTTCTGTTGTTGAAAGACATTCACATAAAACCAAAAGACTCAACACATCTCAGGAAATTCCCCTTTAAAATAGCTACAGAAAAATTCAAATATTTGGGAATTGAAATTACTAGAAATTACCAGGATATGTTTAAAGCCAATTATAATCCCCTACTTAAGAAATTAAATAATTTGATTAAATTCTGGAAAACACTTCCGATGTCCTTAATAGGCAGAATAAACGCTATAAAAATGATTTTCTTACCACAAATTCTATACCTATTTCAATCAATACCTATATATCTCCTAAAAAAGTTTTTCAAAAAATTGGACTCAGACATTACAAATTTCATATGGGATTATAAACCCCATAGAATACAAAGAACACACCTTAATAAACGAAAAGAGTGGGGGGGTCTAGCGCTCCCTAACTTTATGTATTATAATTGGGCAGTAAATATTAAAAATATGATTCACCTGCTGGACAATTCTGCCCAGCAGGCGGACTGGATTGTAATGGAAAAAGGGGACTGCTCCCCGAGTAATATAGGAGCGATTATCCTCTCACCAATAAATCTGAATAATAAAAATTATAATAAAAACCCAATTATACATAGCACAATTAGAACATGGAAACAAATAAAACAGAATCTAAAATTAAGAAACCTATCTCTCTCAATACCAATAGCCAATAACCCATCGTTTAAACCATCAATCATAGACAAATAATTTATACAATGGGAAAGAATGGGAATCAAAACGCTCGAAGATCTGTATGAAGTGGGAAAATTACTATCATTTCAACAACTACAACTGAAATATAATTTGAAAAATAACCAATATTTTAAATATCTTCAAATTTGTGATTATTTGAAAAAATACACAAAAGACTATCATAATATGCCTTCCGACTTACTGGATGAAGCAATGAAGACAAAGGCGGAATCAGCTAACTTAATATCGTACTTATATAATATCATTTTAAACATAGAAATACCCACAACAGATGGAATTAGAAGAGACTGGGAACAAGAATTAGCTATAAAAATTTCAAAAGAGAGCTGGGATAATCATTTACTACAGGTGCATAAATGCTCGATCAATGTACGACATACGCTTATCCAATTCAAAACATTACATAGACTATATTATTCAAAAACTAAATTAAATAAAATCTTTCCTAATGTTTCACCAATCTGTGATAAATGTCTGTGTCAAGAAGCTACCATAGCGCACTCTTTTGTTTTTTGTACAAAAATCCAAAAATTCTGGCATGGAATATTTGATATTTTTTCAAAATTAATTAAAATAAAACTGGTACCAAAACCAGAATGGATCATTTTTGGGATATCGGAAGGTATCCCTGAATTAAACGTGTATCAGAAGAATTTACTCAATTACGGGCTAATAATGGGAAAAAAAGCTCATACTTAAATTCTGGAAAAATGCGCCCACACCAACAATAAAAATGTGGACATCAAATATGTTTGAAACATTACATCTGGAAGAGATGAGATTCCTCTTAGCAGGTAAAGCAAACCAATTCCAAAAGACGTGGTCTACGTTTATGGACCTATTACAAGCATGAGGTGCAATAGTAATTTAAAAAATAAATAAATAAATAAATGGTATCAGGACCTGGCATTGGGAGGTAAAACAACAAAAACAGACTTGGTTGGTAGTCTTTCTGCGGAGTTTAATGTTATAATAGAGCGATTGTCCTTACTTTCTTTTTCTTTCTTTTCTAGGGTCTACTTTCTTACTTTACTTCCTTCTCTAACTTCTTTTCTAAGGGGCTTTCTTTTCCCAACACTCTCTTGCACTTCACAACTCTTGCGCACCTTCTTTACTTTCCTTACTTCTATCTTTTTCTTAAAGCTTTAAAAAAAAAAAAATGAAGCGGTACAAAAAATGTATTAAAATATATGTGTTGTGTGTTATTGTAATTTACCGTACTTCTAATAAAAATAATTTTAAAAAAAAGAAAAAAAGAAAGACATTCACATACAAATGTATTTTAAATTAGATATCAAACTGACACCGCCAAAAAGAGACACAAAGTGCTGGAGTAACTCAGTAGGTCAGGCAGCATCCTGACCCACTGAGTTACTCCAGCACTTTGTATTCTTTTCTGTAAACCAGCATCTGCAGTTCCTTGTTTCTACAAACTGACACCACTGTTTTGGCTTCAAAGCTGGAAGAGCAGCTGGTCTGATGCTGGTCCTGATCTATAGAAACATAGAAACATAGAAATTAGGTGCAGGAGTAGGCCATTCGGCCCTTCGAGCCTGCACCGCCATTCAATATGATCATGGCTGATCATCCAACTCAGTATCCCGTACCTGCCTTCTCTCCATACCCTCTGATCCCCTTAGCCACAAGGGCTAAGATCTATGTAACATATTGGTTTGCAATCAGTGCTATCTCTTCTGTTGTTCTTTCTATAATAATAATAATAATAATAATAATAATATATTTTATTGTCATTGCACATAAGCGCAACGAGATTTGGTATGCAGCTTCCATCCGATGTCATAACTTAAATAACTAATAAAATTTAGATTTAGATATCCCGAGAACATGGATTGTAAAAAGAACAGTAAAATAGTCAAAACAGTTCAAACAGACTAAAGTGCAGATGTGTCTGTGCGACGTGACCATCCGAGGGAGACAATCCATGGGGGGTGGGGGGCACTCAGCAGGGCCGGTTCAGAGCCGCTATAGCTCTGGGAATAAAGCTGTTCCTGAGTCTGGAGGTTCGGGCGTAGAAGGCCTTGTAACGTCTGCCGGAGGGAAGTAGTTCGAACAGTCCATTCCAAGGGTGTGAGGAGTCTTTATGGATGCTGACGGCCTTCCTGAGGCACTATCATCTTGTAACAGCATGAACTGCAATGTGTAATGAAGAATTTTGAAATACCAGTAAGGAGGCAAATACCTAAAGTTTGATAACTGCTCAGACAGTGAAGCTTTAGGAGACGGGTCCAGAGAGACCATTACTGGCTATGCCTTGAGACTGCCCAGATTAGCTATAGGGAGAATTTGGACAGATTTGCATCGCTTCCTGTGGAGCATCGGAGGCTGAAGGGAGACCTAATAGAAGTATATAAAATTATGGGAGGCAAACACAGTCACCTATTTTCTATGTATCTATGTTGAACCATTTTCCTGGGATGGAAAATATAATTTACAGGTGAGAGAGGCACAGTTTAAAACAGTGAAGCAGAGCAAATGTTTCACACAGAGAGTGGTCGGCGTCTGGAATATGTTACCAGAGGCGGTGGTGGAGACTAATACGATAGTGAATTTAAGAATGGGATTGTGGGTTTAGAGGGGTTCTTTGATATGCAGTAAATGGAACGATATGGATCACGTGCCGGCAGAGAAGAATACGTTAATTTGCCATCCTGTTCGTCACGGACATTGTGGGCCAAAGGGGCTGTGTTGTACTGTTCTATTTTCTATGTTTTAATAATGAATGTAGCTGAAAAATATTTGTTTTCAGTACTCCCTTTATTCGCACTGGCTCAACAGTTCACTACAGAATGGCAAGACATGAAATTATTTGGGGAGGGCAGTTACCACAAAAACGTTTACAAGCTTTCTTTCCAATAATTTAAATACATAAAAACACATTTTATAAGATGGCCTGTTTTGAGTTTGTTTTTAGATTTATGATTGCCTGTAGCAAAAGGAAATCTCACAGTCAGTAGAATTTCTTATTAACGGTTTTGTTTTACAGAATTGCAGCAACATTGAATGTACAAAAATAGTCTGTCATGTTGATCATCTGCGGAAAGGACAGAGTGCAGTACTAAAGGTTCGATCTCGCATCTGGGTGCAGACCTTTCTAAAGGTAATATGCAAAATTGTTAATTGGAACCATAGAGTCACAGAGCTATGCAGTACAGAAAAATGCCCTTCAGCCCACCTTGTCCATGCCAACCAGGTTGGCATACTGGGTTAGTCCCCTTTGCCTGCATTTGACCCATAGTCCGCTAAACCCTTCCTATCCGTACGTCTGTCTAAATGTCCATCTGAAGAAGGGTTTCTACCCTAAATGTCACCCATTCCTTCTATCCAGAGATGCTGCCTGCCCCGCTGAGTTACTCCAGAATTTTGTGTCTATCTTCAAATGTCTAAATTATAATTGTATCCACTTCTTTCCTTTCTCTGGCAGCACATTCCAAATATGGACTACTCTCTGAGTGACAAAGTTGCTGCTGAGGTCTCTCTTAAATCTTTCCACTCTCACATTAAGCCTATACCCTAGTTTTAGAAAAAGGGTTCCCTGGGAAAAAGATTTTGAGCATTCACTTTATCCATGCCCCTTAATATTCATGCACCTTAATAAGGTCACCCCTCAGCCTCCTACGCTTCAACAAAAAAAATCCCAGACTATCCGTCCCCTCCCTATAACTCAATCCCATAAGCACGAGAATTATCCTGGTGAATCTCTTTTCAACCCTTTCCGACTTAATGACATCCTTTGTAAAGCTGGGTCGACCAGAACTACACACGGTTCATCAAGAGTGGCCTCATCAATAATTTGTAAAGCTGCACCATCACATCCCAACATTTAGGAACATATAAAATAGGTGCAGGAGGAGGCCATTCGGCCCTTCGAGCCAGCACCGCCATTCATTGTGATCATGGCTGATCGTCCCCTATCAATAACCGGTGCCTGCCTTCTCCCCATATCCCTTGACTCCACTCGCCCCTAGAGCTATATCTAACTCTCTCTTAAATCCATCCAGTGACTTGGCCTCCACTGCCTCTGTGGCAGGGAATTCCATAAATTCACAACTCTCTGGGTGAAAAAGGTTTTTCTCACCTCAGTCTTTTGCTTTTTCTCACCTCAGGCATTTGTATTCAATGCCCTTCCCAATGAAGGCATGTGTGTCAATAGCCTACTTTACCACACTGTCCACCTAACTGGCCACTTTGTACCGTAACTATATTAAAAAAAAAACATTTTTTATTGAACATGCTTAAAATAACATTTATTTAAAAATAATTATTTGATTGGATTAATTTGTTATCTCCCTTCATTTAGAAACTTGCCATTCATTCAGTTTAATGAGGCCTCATAGATTCCTCACTGCTGCACAAATTACATGACATTTCTATCAAGTTTATACATTTGTCAATTGTGCTCCACTTCAATCTTTAAATGCTGGCTCCCTTGTTGCTATTGGATCCCATTATTTGTTTACCTTTCAATATGTTGTGGAACAATTGCTATGTGATTTGAAAAGGGGCTGATTCTTAATGTTACTAAAATCAAAGTACTTTATATTTCATGTTGCTTGTTGCTGGGGTGTTGGATAGAACAGGCTTGTGCACAGATTCTTTATCAAACATGTTCAATTTAAAATGCATGAATGTGGATGTGGTTAGCTAGATGCACTACGCAGTTAAAAGGCAGATCTCCACCAGTGTGGAAACTTTACAGTTCTGCATAAATAAAAACAAGTTAATTGTGCATACTCCAGACCATAACAAAATCAGACAGTCATCTAAATATTCAAGAAAAATAATTGATTTGCAGTGAATATCAAGAATGTTTAGTTACATTGCATGTTTGTGCCCAGTTTTGCAAGTATCATGTTCCTGCCTTACTTATTTAATTTTGGAAATTTGTACTCAAGAGCTCTATAATCTACAGCTGCAAAATGAGAGGCAGCCCCAGAACCACCGTTTCCACTTTTCCCAACGGGAAAGCAAGTACATTCTAAATTGTTAACATGCTGTTTGGAGCAGTTGTAGCTAAAGAGCCATGACCTGCTATTTAGTAACACAATCATCTTCAACATTTTCCAGTTTCACATGGGCTCCATTATAAGGTCCACGTTGCCTGTGTCTGGGGCACCTCAGGTCCCACCACTCGCAGCGCCATCTGCACCTGAACCTCTGGCCAATATCTTCATGATTGGGGAGGAAAGGGAGAGAGAAATAAAATGAAAGTAAATACTAATTTGAAGTTTATAATCATGAACAGAATGTAATAGGGATCTTTCGCGAAACCTAAAGTCTATTGCAATTTTGGACAGGATGGTAGGAGACTTGGGGAATTATTTTTTTGAAGTAGTTATGTAACAATAGAGACAAGATTTCCCTTTGAATTAATTTACATTGCTTAAATCAATATTTTTGTCAGCTTTTTGGTAGTTTTATTTTCATCAAGAAGCCATTCAATTCCATGCATGCATCATCAAACAATGTGCAGACCAAACCGTTGCAGGGGCTATATTGCACTGTGTTCGCAAGTCATTCTCATGTCACCAAGTCATCTGATGAATGACTGACCTGGGTATGGAGGTGACTTAAGGCCATCCAATTGGTCCATTTATCTTCTGCCCACGTACTATACCAATCTAACCTGCAGCTGATTGCACCAGTAGTTCTGACTACCCGTGTTATCACATGGAAGCATTCTTCTGCAGTTGTGTGACCATGTAGGGTCAAGTGGCCTAATTCTGCTCTTATAGAGTCGTAGAGTCTTACAGTGTGTAAACAGGCCCTTCGGTCCAACTTGCCCACATCGGCCAACATGTCCCATCTACACTAGTCCCAACTACCTGCATTTCGCCCACATCCCACTATATCTGTCCTATCAATGTACCTGTCTAAATGTTTCTTAAACGTTGCGATAGTACTTGCCTCAACTACCTCCTCGGGCAGCTCGTTCCATACTCCTACCACTCTTTGCATGAAAAAGTTTCCCCTCAGATTCCTATTAAATATTTTCCCCTTTAGCTTAAACCTATGTCCACTTGTCCTCGATTCACCTACTCTGGGCAAGAGACTCTGTCTTATGTAGAAAATGTCTGGCATTCTCTGTTAGTTTTTATTTCCTTTCTCCTTGGTTGGACACAACCTTCTGGATGACCACTGGTGCTATTCATGGTGCTTTTGACATTTGTTGGCTTAAGGCAAATAGTGAGAAATCCTGACTGAAGAACCTGAATAATTGTCCACTTTATTTCTCATTTTGTTTTGATTTAGTAATGAATCAGTGTGCTATAGTTGTTTAGTCCAAGCTTGCTGTTTTTCAGTATTAGCAAGCTTTTAAAGATGGTTCATGAGTCTTTTTATGGTTCATAAGAATAGGTTGCACAACTTCCTGCAATCATTTTTCTTAATTGTTTTCCTTTATTTTTTTTAAAATAACCGTTTTTCAATTATATACCCAGCTCCTGTTCTTTAGTAACAATCAAAAATAGCTGCAGATGAAAACAAAAACAGGTAATGCTGGAAATATTAAGCAGGTCAGGTCACATCTGTGGGAAGAGAAACAGTTAACATTTCGGTCAACCTTCGTCACCCACTGGGCATGTAATCGCACTCTGCATCTTGCAACTCTCGTGTTCTTTTGTTGTTGGAGACACAAGGACCTGCAGATGCTGGAATCTTGAGCAAATCCCAAAAGTGCTAGAGTAACTCAGCAGGTCAGGCAGCATCCGTGGAGGGAATGGGTAGGCAAAGATTTGAGTCTGAAGAAGGCTCCCGACCTGAAACACTGCCTATCCATTCCCTCCATAGATGCTGTCTGACCTGCTAAGTTACTCCAGCACTTTGTATTTTGCTTTTTTGTCTATGTTCTCACCTCTAACTGCTCCAGTTCACTCATTGACCAGATAATCCTGTTTACAGCGCATCCTCATGGCCATCCTGGCATTATTGTATCAGACGCAACCTACCTCTCCCACCCTCCCTCCAGTTTCATCTTTTGTCTCCTTCCCAGGTCTGACAAAGGGTCTTTGACCTGTAGCGTTAACTCAGTTATCCTCCCACGGATGTAGCCTGTCCCGCTGAGCATTTCATATAAACATAGAAAATAGGTGCAAGAATAGGCCAATCGGCCCTTCCAGCCAGCACCACCATTCAATATGATTATGGCTAATCATCCAAAATCAGTACCCCGTTCCTGCTTTCTCCCCATATCCCGTTATTCCATTAGCCCTAAGAGCTATATCTAACTCCCTCCTGAATACAGTATCAAATTCCTGCATCTTCTGTTTTTATTCCATCCTTTGGTTTTATACTCCTCACATTGAACTATTTTTCATTAGTTGGAACCTCATTTTCCTGACATTTATATTGCCCTTAATGGAAAAATAAAGACAATCTTGGAACTATTCCGTATGTCAGGCAGCATCTGTAGAACAAGAAACAGAATTGGAATATCATATTAATGGCCTTTCATCATATTATTAGTTTATGAGCTATTCACAGTGTCTTCCGTTCGTGTAGCCAATTTCCAGCATCAACTTTTAATATCTTGATATTAAATAAATATTTGAACATATACACGGATAGGAAAGTTTTAGAGGGATATGGGCTAAACGCAGGCAGGTGGGACTAGTGTTGATGGAACATCTTGGTCAGTATGGGCAAGTTGAGCCAACGGGCCCGTTTCCATGCTGTATGACTATGATTCCATTTTGCTTTTAATTACGTTTTTTGAGTGTTTGCAAATGACTGTTAAGATGAGCTCAGGGTAACTTATCTGATGCAACAGGTCAAGAAGCAGCCATGTAGTTAACAACAGATCAGTTATGTGTAACACATATAACAATTAGAACATTTAAGAGCATGGGGAGGCAATTGGTTCCAACTAACTTGTCTCATAGATGCATGTTGAGCCAAATATCCAGTCGGAATGAAGATCTCCATAACATTAAAATGTAAGTGGCTCAGGTCAATATCAAGATGCATGGTCTGTGAAGTACATGTATTCAATTATATTAAAACAATCAATAAATTAGTTTAGAGGATGGCCTAAAGATTTTTCCAAGTAGGTGCATATTAATTTTGACTATTTATTTGAGGAAACAATATCAGCAACATGTACATATAAAGCTCTTTTAGCATAGATAAATATCCAAATTCATGTCAAAGGAGCATTATTAGAAAACATTACACAGCTGGGCTACAAGCCATAAAAGGAGACATTAAGGCAGATATTAAGGAGATATTGAGGTCCAAAGAGGGAACCATGGGCCGAGGCAGCTGGAGGAACAGCTACTTGTGATGGAGTGGTTATACTTCGGAGTTTTGTACGCCAGAATATTAACAAAACACTGCCTGTGTTTCCTAAAAAATGACACTCAGGCTTAAAGTGAAATGAGCTGTAAGAACTAGTTTGGTAAAGGGTTGCATGCTTCGAGTGATTCCCACATTAATATTTAAAAAAATATTGCAGAAATTCAACGTTCTTTTATCGAGCTACTGCTTTGACTAGGCTGCAATGCAGAAAATAAGCTCCAGGCAGCTCTTTTAACAGACCTATCTGCGAGTTGGCTTGAGAAAGAAAAGAGAAAAATGATTCTGGGCTAGGAGCAGTGTGAGTGGCTGGTCTGAGAGGTAGTTGGTACTGTGTAAGCTACAAGTTTCTAGGTTTGCCAGAAGAAGCTGAGCAATGAACAGCTGGCTTACGTTTCCCAAACCCCAATCTCACAGGTCCAACGCTGAGTTCCCCTGAGCTTTGTATAACCAAAATCAAATTCCGGTGTCCTAATAAACCCAGGATATGATTCTGGGGAGACTTCATGAAGTAATAAATTATTCTATGGATCATTAACCAATCCTACAAATCCAATGGCTATAAACCATCTTCTGGAGGAACTCAACAGGTCAGGCAGCATCTGTGGAGGCAAACAGATGTTCAATGTTTGGGATCAAGACCCTGCATCAGGCCTGATGCCATTTGACCTACTGAGTTTCTTCGGCAGACAAAAATTCTGGAGAAACTCAGCGGGTAAGGCAGCATCTATGGAGCGAAGAAAATAGACGACAAACGTTGCCTATTTCCTTCGCTCCATAGATGCTGCCTCACCCGCTGAGTTTCTCCAGCATTTTTGTCTACCTTCGATTTTCCAGCATTTGCAGTTCCTTCTTAAAGAGTTTCTTCAGTAGTTTATTGTTGGCTCCAGTTTCTATCATTTACAGTCCCTCATGTCTCTTGCAAATCTTTTAAATTTTACTTTAGTTTCATTAAGTTTATATTAGTTTAGAGATACAATGTGGAAACAGGTCCTTTACCATGTTGACCACCAATCACATGTTCACACTAGATTTATTTTATGCCAAAAAAATTGATAAAGTGTTGGTGTAACTCACTTATTTGAGTCTGAAGAAGGGTCCCAACCCAAAACATTGCCTATCCCACACCAATATTTGCAAATATTTATTCTCCAGAGATGTTGCCTGACTGACTGAGTTACTCCAGCACTTTGTACCTTTTTGTTATAAACCAGCATCTGCAGTTTCTTGTGTCCATGTTTTTGAAGTCTGGACTGGCAGGTATTAGAATAGTTTTTTTAAAAAGGCACAAACTGCTGGAGTAACTCAGTGAGTCAGGCAGCATCTCTGGAGAACACGGATAGACGACATTTCAAATCGGGATCTTCTTCAGCCTGATTGTAGTGGGACGGAGGAAGAAAGCTAGAAGAGAGATGGGGATGGGATAAAGTCTGGCAAGTGATAGGTGGATACAGATGAGGAGTGGTTTGATTTGCAGAAAATTGGATATAGGTCAGAGATAAAAAGAAAAAGTGTGAGATAAAGATAAAAGGCACACATTTTGATGCCAGTGGAAGGAATGTTGGTGGAATGGGATGGGGGGAAGGGGAAAGAGAGTGATGGGTGCACACCCAGATGGGACATAGAGAAGAGAGAGGAAAAAGGGAGGGGAAAGGGAGATGGTGCTTTCCTCCCCTCTTCGCTGTGTCCCACCTGCAGGTGCACCCCTTTCTCCCTTTCTTCCTTTCCCCTTCCACTTGTATTCAATCCTCTGGCTTCACAAGTTGTGCCTCTTTCACACATCTCCTTATCTCACACGTTTTGTTTTTTGTGTCTCTGGCCCCTGTCCAATTATCTGCCAATCAATCCCACCTGTCTCACCTGTAGCCACAGTAACCATACCTTGTTCCACCCCCACTTCCCTTCCAGCTTTCTCCCCGCCCAATTCATTAATTCTGAAGAAGGGTGTTGCTTGATCCATTGAGTTAAGGGCCTGTCCCACATGGGCAATCTAATCCGCGAGTTCTGGAGAGTTTTCCTTCGACATACTCGCACCATGGTCGACACGAGGTCGTAGGAGGTCCTTGTAACTCTCCTTCATGCTCAAGAGTAGTCCCCGCATACTCGAGGCCTCACTAGGCGTTTTTTTCAATATGTTTAAAAATGCCCGCGAGTAAAAAAGGTCGCCATGTTACTCGTAGGTTTAGTCGTAGTAGGTCGCCATGTTAGTTGTAGGTAACCGAGGGTAGTCGAAGTTAGTAGTAGATAGTCTTCATCATAGTCGAAGGGAGGTCGAAGGAGGTCATCTTCACTCTCCACTTTTCGGTGTCCAATTTCCCCGAAGTTAGTCGTAGCTAGTCGAAGCTAGTCTTCAACATAGTCGAAGGAGGTCTTCAACATAGTCGAAGGAGGTCTTCAACAAGACATTTTTTCAAACTCTCCTAAACGCGCCAATTAGGTCACCCAAGTGGGACAGCCCCTTTACTCCAGCAGTTTGTGTGGGTTTTTTTGGTAAACCAGCATCTGCAGTTCCTTGTATCTACAGTAGAATGGTTGTCTGGATGTGGCAAAGCCATGGATGAGGGATGTGGTTCCCTTACTTGGATTTTCATTTT
Source organism: Amblyraja radiata (assembly GCF_010909765.2). NCBI lineage: Eukaryota > Metazoa > Chordata > Chondrichthyes > Rajiformes > Rajidae > Amblyraja > Amblyraja radiata. Next base: position 105,910,283 of record NC_045957.1, read on the forward strand.
AACCTTTTCTCGGTTCTCTCAGGAGATCATGACATAAGTTATTAATAGATTCTATATTTTACCTTTTATATGTGTTTTGAGATCAACGAGCAATATGCAAAAATAAAGATTGGAAGGACACATTGGCAACTGCTCACCAAAGCATTGTGTCCATCCTTGACAAACATTACTCCTCTCTCCCCTTGTCAACTATTTTAATTGCCATGGGATGTATTGACCTGATGAAGGGGAAGTACTTGGATACCATCTATCTATTTATTGTCTGAAGAAGGGTCTAAACCCTAAACGTCACCTATTCCTTTTCTCCAGAGATACTGTCTGACCTACTGAGTTACTCCAGCTTTTTATGTCTATCTTCTGTTTGAACCAGCATCTGCAGTTGCTTCTTACATACTTGGATACCATATTGACTAACAATAGATGGCAATGACATAGTTGATTGATCCAAGTAGTATTTTAGTTTTATCTTGCAGGTTCTTGAAAGGAATAAAACTTACAATGTTTGGCTCCATGAATTGGATTTATCTCAAACAGGAAGCTGAAACCTCGGGCATGCATTCCAACTTTTTTTTTTAAATACCTTGTTCTGGCTCTGACAGAGACATTATATCTGATGCCATATCCCAACCAAACTGCAGTGTATTTGCATTGGCTCACGCACTTTGTTCAACAAAAACTATGTGATTGTAATTGCCAAAATACAGAAATAGTTGGGGGAAAATTGCATGCTTTTTAATGTTTTAATCACTGGCTTCAGTATGAAAAGTGCTTGCACTGATATGGCAAGATATGCTTTAGCATTAAAATGACATGTTCCAACAGAATGGAAAGATAGTATTGGAGCCAGTAAACTGCTGCATTTCCCTGAAAGACAGTTAGATCACATGCTTTTGGATGAAAGAGAAGCTGAACAGAAAATATTTTTTGCAAAATTGCAACTTTAACTCGAAAGCCAACCTTCAAATTTCCACATCAAAGTTCAATAATTCAACCAGCTAAATCTAAATCTGGTAATAGCACCTGTTTAGGTTGAGGGGCGGACCTCATTGAAACTTGCCGAATAGTGAAAGGCCTGGATAGAATGGATGTGCAGAGGATGTTTCCACTGGTGAGAGAGTCTAGGACCATAGCGTCAGAATAAATGGATGTACCTTTAAGAAGGAGATGAGGAGGAACTCCTTTAGTCAGAGGGTGGTGAATCTGTGGAATTCATTGCCATTGAAGGCTGTGGAGGCCAAGTCAATGGATATTTTGATGGCAGAGATTGATAGATTCTTGATTAGTACGGGTGTCAAGGGTTATGGGGAGAAGGCAGGAGAATGGGCTTGAGAGGGAAAGGTAGATAGATCAGGCGGAATTGACTTGATGGGCTGACCGGCCTAATTCTGCTCCCAGAATTTATGTCCTTATGAACAAAAGCCTGTTCAGTTTGTTGATTCAATTGGCCTAGTGTTAAATATTTCGAACCAAATGGACGCAATTGCCTTCTCAAGATTTTCTGCAAAGTTACTGTGAGAAAAACTACAGAACTTTGGAACTTCTGTGTTTCATCTCAGCAGCAAGAGGAATCTGTCTGTTGATACCGATCAAGAAAAATCAGTCTTAGTGTTATTAAAGCACTACTGCTTTGTAAAGTAAAAAGTGCTTGAAAACATTTTGATTTGGCAGTCATATCCAATTTATGTAGGAGTAAGCAGTGATGAATAAAAGTTCTTCAAAGAGCATATATTCTATTAGCAGTGGACAGTTAGTTGACCATATTCCCACAGAGACAAAGTGCAACTATAGACAAAATAGCACATGAAATTAAAACAGACACAAGGTGGAAAATTAGTAAAGGGGCTGTCCCACCTGGGCGACCTAATTGGCGAGTTTAGAAGAGTTTGAAAAAATTACATGTTGAAGACCTCCGACTTTGTAGGAGATCACTTTCGACCTCCTTCGACTATGTTGAAGACCAGCTTCGACTAGCTACGACTAACTTCGGGAAAATTGGACACCGAATAGTGGAGAGTGAAGGCTACCTCCTTCGACCTCCCTTCGACTATGATGAAGACTTTCTATGACTACCTTCGACTACCTTAGACTACCCTCGATTACCTACGACTAACATGCCGACCTACTACGACCAACTACGACTAAACCTATGAGTAAAAAAAGTATCGATTTGTTGCATGGCGACCTTTTTTTACTCGCGGGCATTTTGTAACATATTGAAAACAAACGCCACGACCTAGCTGAGGCCTCGAGTACGCGGAGACCACTCTCGAGCATGAAGGAGAGTTACGAAGACCTCCTACGACCTCGTGTCAACCATGCTGCGAGTATGAGTCGAGGGCAAACCCGCCAGAACTCGCAGATTAGGTCGCCCAAGTGGGACAGGCCCATAGGTTACCTTAACTTAGTTGGATGTTTTTTGAAACCATTTTGAAAAATCTTTAAATAGTTCCCAATGAATATTATCCAATAATATGAAAATATTTATCAATTTTGCATCAATAAGTTTTCTATATTTTATTTGTAACATTCTGAATAATCCATTCATTCTTCCTCTTTCAAGGATATTTCTTCTTGTCCTAATATCATTTAAAAATAATTATAATGGTAACATTCTCTTCATTTCATTGGGATAAGTGCTTTAAAAAAGCATTTCTATTTGATATGTTACTATTTGATACAACACATACGCCTGGCCATTTTTTTTGCTTCTGCAGTACAGCTTGACTTGTTTTCACTAGCAGATTATTGTTTTGCAACCTGATCAATTTATTCACAATGCTTGCTGTCAGATAACCAATTTGCAATAATCGTCAGTGTAACTCCAGTTCCATCTGCTCTATCTTTGTTGATCTGCTTCTGTGCGGGACTTTATCAGAATCCGTCCACATTTCCAAATATGCCTACTGTTTACAGACACAAAATGTGGAATAACTCAATAGGTTAGGTAGCGTCACCGGAGAAAAGGAATAGGTGATTCCTTTTTCCTTTTCCTATTCCTTTTATGTGTTTTTTTTTTAATCGATCTTCGGTGTAAACCGGCATCTGCAGTTCCGACACAACTACTGTTCAGTTTAGTTTTAGTTTAGTGAAACATCATGGAATCGGGCTCTTCAGCCTACCAAGTCTGTGCCAACCAATTATCATTGGTACACTGACTCTAACCAATGTACGAGGGGCAATTTATGAAAGACAATTAACTTACTCTTTGGAACATGGGTGGAAACCAGAGCACCCGGAGAAATCTCACAGTGTCAAGGGAGAATGTACAAACTGCTCAGAACTCACACATAGTCAGAATCAAACCCCGGTCTCTGGTGCTATGAGGCAGCAATTCTACTGTTGCGCCACTGTGCAACCCACTGTTTCAGCCTTATCCATTCTAGTTAATTGGCTTCAATAAATTGTCCCAAGTGTATTGGTTATCCATTCTGCTAGTTATATCGTCCACAAACACTATGATTTTACTGCCATAAATCCTGTTTTTCTCATCGAGGTTTGCTTTGCTTACACCCTTCAACTTTCCCCTATCACTGACATGCTAAGTGGTCAGTGGTTTTCAGATTTCTTTCTCCAGAGAGTTTGCTATCGTCCAATGCACAGTAACAATTCCAAAAAAGTTAGACATTTGGAAGGTAATAATCAGAGCCTTAACTACCTCTAAAATCACCTAAAGTTCAGTTTTTTTTGTACCCACAAGCTGAGCCAACATTTAATGGCTCATCTCTAGCTGTCCTTAGCAAGGTGGTGGTGAGATGACTTCTAGTGCCATTGCAAAAGTTCCTAAGTTCATAAGTTCTAGGAGCAGAATTAGGCCATTCGACCCATCTACTCCGCCATTCAATCATGGCTGATCTATCTTTCCCTCTCAACCCCATTTGTACCCGTACTGCAGTCCTTGCGGTGTGTGTATATTCACAATGTGTTCCGGAGGCGTTTCCAGCTTCTTCACCCAGTGATGGTGAAGGTACGGCAATATATTTCCAAGTTAGTATGATGTGTGGCTTGGTGGGCGACTCCCAGGTGACAGTGTTCCCATATATTTGCTGTCCTTGTCGTTTGAGCTGCTTCTTGTTGTGGGGTTAGAAGGTATTGTCTCAGGAGTCGTGATGAGTTGCTGCATTGCATCCTGTAGATCTTGCTGCTTCTGTGCTTTGGTTAGTGAATGGTTGTGGATGGGGTACCCATCAAGTGGGCTGCTATGCCCTGCATGATGATGAGCATCTCAAATGATGAAACTTCACATCCACAATATTCTGCAATTTCTTGGATGGAGCTGTTCCCAAATCATGCTGTGATGCATCCCGATCTTGCTGCATTTGTTTGTGGACTGTTTCATTACTTGAGGAGATGTAATTGCTGCTGAACCTTCCTACTTCTGACCTTATGATTGAAGGACATTGCAGAAGGATCTTCTGCAGAGATGTCCTGTGGCTGAGATGTTTGTCCTCCAGCCAACACAACCATTTTCCAACCAGCAGAGGAATTTATCCTTGATTCCCATTGACTCCAGTATAGTCAAACCTCCTTTAAGCCATATTCAAACAAATGCTGCCTTGGCGTCACGAGCAATTACTCTCACCACCTTCAGCACTGTAGTCCATGTATTGACAAAGACTGCAATGAGACCAGGAGCAGAATCATTGTAGTGGCTGAGCGTTTATGAGCAGTTTGTTACTAAGCAAGAGCCACTCAATCACTTAACTATTAACTCTTCCATGACTGCTGACAATTGATTGTTGACTAATGAGGCAGTAGTTGACTGAGTTGGATTTGTCCTGATTCTTGTGGCCAACACATATGTAGACAGGTTTCCACATTGTCACATATATGTCAATGTAGTGGCTGTATTGAAATAGCTTGGCCAAGGGCACAGCGAGTTGTGGAGCACAGGTTTTCAGTATTATTGCCAGAATGTTGTCAGGGCCTGTAGCCTTTGGTGTATCCAGTGCATTTAGCCATCTCTCAATATTACTTGGAGTTAATAGAATTGGCTGGAGTCCAGCAGCCAATATACTGGGGACTTCTGGAGGAGGCTGAGATAAATCATCCACTCGGCACATCTATCTGAAGATTTATGTTTTGCACTGACATGCTGGTCTCCCCCATTTCATGAGAATTAGGACATTTGTGGAGCCAGTGACCTGTTTAATTGCTCAATTCTTGACTGGATACGGCAGGGCTGCAGAGTTTGGAATTGATCCGTTGATCGTGGAATTTAGTATGCAAATAGTCCTGTCATGTAGGTTCATCAGGTTGATCCCGCATTCTGACCTATGCCTGGTTCTGCCCTTTACATACTCTCCTTCACTCTTCATTGAACCTGGGATGATCCATTGGTTTGATGGTGATGGTAGATCGGGGGATATGAAGGTGGGCCATGAGTGCGGAAGAGGTTGAATTATATTCTGTAGATGCTGATGGCCTGCATGGATTATTTATTTAGTATGGTGGTAGTGCCACACAACATGGTGAAGTATATTTTCACCATGAAGACGGGACTTTGTTTTTGCAATGGTCACTCCTACTTCAGTTTAGTTTAGAGATACAGTGTGGAAACAGACCCTTCAGCCCACCGAGTCCGCGCCGACCAGCGATCCCCGCACACTAACATTATCCTACACACACTATGGAGAATTTACAATTATACCAATCCAATTAACCAACAAGCCTGTATGTCTTTGGCATACGGGAGGAAACCGGAGATCGCAGAGGAAACCCATGCAGGACACAAGGAGAAAGGACAAACTAGGTGCAGACAGCACCTGTAGTCAGGATCTAACCTGAGTCTATGACGCAGTCAGGCAGCAAGTCTACTGCTACACCACCATGCCACCTACTGATACTGTTGTGGACAGATGCATCTGCAACTGGTAAATTGGTGAGGACAAGATGAAGTAGGTTTTTTCCCTCTTGTTAGTTTCTTCACGTGCCACCATAGACCTAGTCTGACAGTAATGTCCTTTAGCACTCAGCCAGCTTGGTCAGTAGTGGTGCTACTAAGCCATTCTTGGTGATGGATGTTAGTTTACTCCAACCACACCCCCCCCCCCCCCCCCCCCCCCCAAGGGTACATTCTAAGCCTTTGCCACTGTTCGTGCTTTCTTCAAATGATGTTCTACATAGAGTAGTATTGATTCATCAGCCAAAGGGCGATGATAGACGGTAATCAGCATAAATTTAACTTGATGCCATTAGATTTCATCGGACCCAGAGTTGAGGATGGTGAGGACTACCAGGGCAGTTGCTGCTGACATTTCCATTGTAATGCCACCTCTGCTGGATCTGTCTTGCTGGAGGGAATACACAGGACAGGACAGACCCATGGATGGAGTGTGGTGATGACTGGGATAACTAAGGTATGATTCTGTGAGCATGACTTTGTAAGCGTATTAAACTGGTGGAATAAGCGGTGCATCTACAATTTGGTTTTGTAATAGTGCACTTTAAGTGCAAACTGGTGCAAACAGGTGCCTAGATGATCCTGGGTGATCCAATCAGTCTTATTTGTTTGTGGCTTTCTAGCAGTTTATTGCAATTGACTGACTCGCTGCACCATTTCAGAGGGAAGTTAAGGTTGATTCACATTGTTGTTGGTCTGAGGTTGCGTATAGACCAGACCCGATGAGGATGGAAGATTCCTTCCCAAATAGGACATTGTAGTGAACTAGAAGGGTCTTTACAAGAATTGACTGTGGTTTTCATGGTCATCGTTAGACTTCTTAATTGCACAATTCAAATGCAAATTTATTACCATCTGCCCTGGTGGAATTTGAATCCATGTTCACAGGATCTTACTTTGGGCTTCTAGATGATTAATTCAGAAACATCTCTTATACAAATGTTTCCCTAATATTTAGCTCCTTCATTTGCTCATTCACAAATATATCTGGCAGGTTTTACGTGTCTTTTGTGAAGACAGATGCAAAGTAATTGTTTAATTGCTCTGCCATTTCCTTAATCCCCATTATAAATTATCCTGCCTCTAACTGGAAGGGGCCTGCAATTGGTCTTGCTAGTCTTTTCCTTTTTATATAACTATAAAAGTCTGTTACAGTCTGTTTTATGTTTCTCCCAAGTCTACTCTCATATTCTGTTTTGGCTGCCTTTGCAATTGTCTCGATCTTCCTTTGCTGAGTTCTGAATTGCTCCCAATCCTCAGGCATACTGTTATTTCTGTCAACTTAATAAACCACCTCTTTTGATTTAACACTATATTTAACTTCACTTGTCAGGCGTGGATGAATCACTTTCCCTTTGTGGTTTTCTGTCTTAAATATGTGTTCTTTGAAACTTTAGTGTTATTTCTTTATGCACTAACCATTTCCAATCCACCTTCAATATATGCTTCCATTTTACCACCGTTACGGGATTAGATCAATTGTTGTTAGTCTGTAACTAAACAAACAACTGAAGGACAGCAGGTGAAGGCAATGACAAATGCTGTGGGTTGCAAGCACCATTTGGAAGGTTTCCTGGGTTTCCCAAAGGTATTCTAGATTTCCAGGTCTAGTGAGTGTTGGAATGTTATGTGTTTTGTAGACCATGCCCAAAATATTGATATGTATTACATCTGTAGACGCCAATATGCCTGGCCATAAATCCAGCCAGGCTACACAATCCATTTATGGCCAAAGATGAAAGGTTCTTACCCTTCCTTTACAGCTAATCATAATCCATCTCTGTCACATATTCTACAATCACTTACGCTCTCTCACACACTTGCTAACATAACTCCTGTCCACCAGCTCGGCAATCAGAGAGTGAATGAATTTACTCTATTGGATCTGACATAACCTCTATTTCAGTCATTTATCCCTTTCAGTGTCATGTTCTCTTATTAGCTTTTTGTCCAGTGTTTGCTGGCCTTTCTCAGGATACCCCAATTATTATTGTTAATTATTTGTATCATAAAAGAAGAGCCAAATATTCAAAAGATGGCAATACAGGCTGACATGTCTGTTCAAAACAAATCAGATCCTGAGCTTTATGGATAAAGACACAGAGCTCACTGATGTGAGCCTGGAGGATGCGTATCCATGCTGGGTGTCCCAGATACTAGTCTGGCTGCAAAAAAATCCAGTTTTGCAAAGGACGTCTCAAACAGCCATAACACCCTTTGTTGACTTAAAGGGCTTGTTGCCTGTTATTATTTTCTGCTCTATTGCAGAAGACAACACACTGTTGGAATGCAATTAACTTATGTGTTTCATGCCTTATTGTTTGCATATCTCTTAATATAAATTTGCAAGATGAATGCAGGGCCCTCAGGCTTTGAACCATGGCACCGTGCTTCATTACATGATATGAATGAAGCCTGTGTGAATCGTGCACATGGAGACTGTGTATGATATTTATGTGGGGAAGGGAGAAGGTGTACATGTGAGTAACACTAATAGCTGTATGGACTGGGATAAAATGTGGCTAAACCTTTACCTTTACCAGTGTGAATTTTGAGAGGAACGCATTTCAAACCTGGGAATGTTTTATAAATTGTGTTTAGATTTTTGCTTCCTCTTTTTGCTGTTTTGTGAAGCCTCGCTGCTCTTTACTGGTTTGACTGAGAGGTGCAAGTGGCAGGAGCAATTTGAATAACACAGGGAGGATAGGCTTTCTCTTCTCAAATTGTATGCAGCTGGATGATCTGATGAAGGATGTCACTTGGTGCAAAGATATCTTGGGCTGGATGTGCCATTGCCCCATCTTTTCCAAAGCCCAACCGATGGACTTGGCCAAGAACTGGGCAGCTCCTTTGCTGATAAAATTATCACTGCACTAATCTCTTAGAAAACAAGATGTGAATTGCATCCTTTCCCATTCCTCCATCTCTGATGTATTGTGGATTCTACCCTCATCAATGCATCATTGGAAGCCGTGTTCTCCACAGCCCCAACCCTACTTTCGGAAACATCCCAACCTGATCAAATCTTCAACTTTGAAACCTATTCATACAATTTTGATTGCGTCATATTTTACACCAAGCTCACCTTTGCAACTGTTTTTGTATATCGATTTACTCCATACTCCATTTACTCCATACATACTGCCCACACACTGTCATTATAAAGTCATATGGCAAGGAAACAGACTCCTCGGCCCAACCCGTCCGGGCGGCACCGTGGCGCAGTGGTAGAGTTGCCTTACAGCGCTTGCAGCGTCGGAGACCCAAGTCCGATCCTGACTACGAGTGCTGTACTTTATTGACTTTGTACGTTCTCCCCATGATCGCGTGGGTTTTCTCCGAGATCTTCGGTTTCCACCTGCACTCCAAAGACGTGCAGGTTTGTAGGTTAATTGGCTTGGTGTAAATGTAAATTGTCCCAAGTGTGTGTAGAATAGTGTTAATGTGTGGGGATCGCTGGTCGGTGGGACGAAGGGCCTATATCCGCTCTCTAAAATAAATAAATAAAGTCCATGCTGACCAAGTTTCAGTCAACTCGTCCCATCCTGTCTAGGGGTTTCGAAAATTTAAATCCATAATGTAAATGCAAATTATTGATGGAAGTAGTACTACTATCAGTTAAAGCTTTACTAAAGACAAGACTGTGACTTGGCAAGTTGTTCACTATTCACAACTACATCTGCTGCCAATTCTCAGCTTTGAAACATCAGGCAAAGGGGAAATAAATTATTTAATATGTTAATGAGTCGACAAAAATCATTCATTTCCCTTACTTCCTGTAAATTATGATCGGTCTGCTTCTTAGCATTCGCTACAGTTTTAAACAGCTCTGAAGTTCCTTTGGAGTGGGGTGGGGTTGGGGTTAGGGTGGAGACTGGAGGCTAGTGCAGATGGTTAGTCAGTTTGTGAAGCAACAGGAATACTTTGATCTTGATCCTCTGGCTCCAAGGAACCGAGATATCTCTGGAACAACTGGAATAAGAGAGTGGCTGCTGATAACATGTCATTTGAATGGCACGGCTAGTTGAGCCATGGAGGCATACAGCATGGAAACAGTTCCTTCGGCCCAACTTGCCCACACTGACCAACATGTCCCATCTACACTAGTCCCACTTTCCTGTGTTTGGCCCATATCCCTCTAAACCTGTCCTATCCATGCTCATAGCTACAGCAACCCAAGTACGATCCTAACATTGGATGCAGTCTGTGCATTTGTATATTCTCTCCATGGCTGGAGGTTTTATTTTTAATTTAATCCAATCTTTAACATCCCTTGATACCCAGGATTCATGGAATTATTGGCCTTCTCTTTCATCATTCCAGGAATACGTTGGCCCTGATGTCTCACTACTTAATCTTTAAATGACTCCCACTGCTCAAATATAGACTCAACTGCAAATTCCTGCTCTTCACTTTTTGACAGGTCTTGCCTTTCAGTATTCCCTAACATATTGGAATTGTCCTTCCTTGAATTTAGAAGCTTAATTTCAAGTCCATCCTTTACCTTTTCCGCAGTTCCTGAAATTGGGTATAACCAGGAAGGGAACCTAAACGTTTAGGTTGCATGTACCGAAATACAGTGAAAAGTTTTGTTTTGCATTCTATCCAATCAAATCAAAGAATAATATACATAGATACGATCAAGTCAAACTCAAGTACAATAGAGTAAAGGGGGATACAGAATGCAAAACATAGTTCTCAGTGTTGAAGCAATACAGTGTCAAAGACAAAATACAATGTCCGCAATGAGATAGAGGAGAAGTGGCCTGTATCCTAGCTTGGAGAAGGGTGGTTCAGAAGCCAGGGTTGAAGAAGCTGTTTCTGAATCTGGTGTGCTTTCAAGCTTTTGTATCTTCTGCGAGGAGAAGCAGGAATGACCCGAGAGAGCGTTTCAGTTTTGGGTCAATGCTGCAGTCTCTACCTGGATTATATGCAATCCTGCTTCATATGGCATTGGGGCTACACGTGGCTCAGTAATCAACTGAAAGGCAGATTCCATGAAGGAATGGTGCATGATATCATCACAAACACTAAAGACTTGTGTCTATCCTCCAACTATAGTCCACCATCCCATCCATGACACATGAAGGCATCCATATATCTCTGAATTGTAGAGGGTGTAAATGTTAAAGTCTAGAGAGCATTGCTTTAAGCTGAGAAGGGCAAAGTTCAAAGGAGGTCTGCAGGATAAGTATTTTTGCACAGAGGGTGAAAGATGCCTGGAACATGTTGCCATTGTGGTGGTGGAGACAGACTCAATACTGGCGTTTACGAGACTTATGGACAGGCACGTGGATAAGCAATGAATGGAGGGATATGGATCATGTGCAGGCAGATGAGATTCTTTACCTTGGCATCGTGTTCGGTATGGATATTGTGGGCTGAAGGGCCTGTTCCTGCGATGTGTATGTTCTATCTTCCGTGCAGCTGCCATGCACAGTGTATCCTAAAGCACCTACTTCCCAAAAGAATCACTTCCCAATGGTAATTGCAGGAAAATCACGGCAACAGAAACTCTGCACACTCCTGCCATTAGGAAAAGGCAAACAGTATTTTATTGAAGAAACAGGGATATAAACCATCAAACTGGCTTATTTTTAAGGTAAATATCACTAATTTAGCAATTTTCTTAATACCATGATTGCATGTCCAAGCAACACAGCACCCATCCAGCAGCTCAAAAATAGCTGATAGTCAAATTAAACTTAGCACTGATTTCCCAGGATATAGAGAGACGATCATGTATCGTAAAGATATAAGAAATAGGAGCAGAAGTAGTTCACATGGCCCCTCCACGCTGCTCCATTATTTAATAACATAATTGCTGCTCTAACCTTGACCTTAACTTCATTTTCCTGCTTGTTTAGGAATATAGGGATATAATGTTTAGGAAGATTGTGGCTACAACATCTCACTTTTGTGGTGCATTAGGTCCAGTCTTGCACACACAGTGAAAGCAAGGACTGTTAGAACAATTTATCTCGTATAACATTCAACCAAACTGCCCCACACTTTTCAGATCTAGGTAAGACGTGCCAGTTTGAAGCAGAAATTGCATGTACAAATAATCGCCGCGTATTTCAAGTAACTTTAATTGCTTACAAGAGCACTATAGATAGGAAATGTTATCCTCATTTTATATCCTGAACAGGGTGGGGATTGACTGCTGCAGATTCTACTAAGAAAGAGGCAGCAGAAGAGTGAAGGCAGATTTGCTTTTCTGCAATGTTTTATACTTACCTAAATAACATTTTCCATAAAATCTGAATAACCTGAGAAATACCCTTCCTTTCCTATTGATTATAACGCTAGCTTAGAGGTAGAGGGTGGTGATGGAGGGTTGTTTTTCTGACTGGAAGACTATAGTAAAGTAGTGGATCGGTGCTGGGTCGACTGTGGTCTATTACTTATAATAGACCATTCAGTTGAGAGCATAGGTAGCATAGAAGTAAGTTTGTGAATGAAGAATGTATTCCAAGAGGCATAGATAGAGGCCTAGGATGTGTTGAGAGTGTTTCCAGTGGTGGGAGAGTCTAGGACTAGAGGGCACAACCCCAGAATAAAAGGACATACCTTTAGAATGTAGATGAGCTCTTTTAGCTAGAGGGTGGTGAATCTGTGGACTTCATTGCCACAGATGGCAATGCTGAACCCGCATGTAACAGTTCTCAGGCTCCTATACCTTTTTCCTGGTGGTAGGAATGAAATGAGAGCATGGCTAGGGTATTGTGGGTCTCTGATGATGCTGACTGCCTTTTTGAGGCAGCGACTCTTGTAGATCCCTACGATGGTGGAAAGGTCAATAGCAGTGATGGACTGGGCAGTGTTCCCCATTTTTTGAAATCTTCTGCGTTCCTGGGCTTTTGAGTTGCCAAGCCAGACTGTGATGCAACCAGTCAATATGCTCTCTACTGTACACCTTGCCGATAATGGTCTCATGTTCCTCTCATCATTTTCCCTGCAATCTAACCTAAATACATGAAGTGGTGTGCCCTCAACATCAGCATTTTTCAGTTTGCAACCCATTTACTTCACTTCAAGTAGAACTATTTCTGTACCAGAGGTATTCAAGCCTTCAATATTTGTTTAATATCGGGTGTCGAAAAAATACAATGCCAATACAGTATTGTAAAGGGCTTATATATAATTCTTGAACACAACAGGAAAACCATGTGAACTCACATATATATATATTTAAAAAGTGTAGAAAAGAACTGCAGATGATAGTATATACTGAAAATAGACACAAAGTGCTGGAGTAACTCAGCGAGTCAGGCAGCATCTCTGTCTGAAGAAGGGTCCTGACCTGAAATGTAACCCATCCTTTTACTCCAGAGATGCTGCCTGACCCACTGAGTTACTCCAGCACTTTGTGTCTGTATAAAAAAAGTGTTTCTTTAGTTGCAGTTTTGAGAATATTCATTGCTGATGGGTTAATCAATTTAAGTCTACTTAATTCAGTGACCTTTATTATAAATGTCTTGTGCTCCTTTTCAGTTTCTACAGTACTCCGGAAATAGGATGTGTCAAATTTCCTGACATAAATCATTTCCAGAGAGATGCCCGTTATCACGTGTCATGACTCGTTTTAGCAGTTTTAGGGATTTCCTGTGAGAATTGCGATATTCTTGAAACCGTGTTGGGAAGTAAAGACCCAAATCTTTTTTTAAATCCACAATAAAAAAAGTCAATGTGACTGGATTTCTCACATACATTGCCATAGTTAGTGCACTTAGCTAGTGGACGTATGCCAGAGTTTTATACATTCCTTTCCAATTATAACAAAAACATGGAAACAAATTAAATAAAAATCAATAAAGTGAATTATATTTGACTCTTTTAAAGCCAATGAAATACTTTATATCCATGTAGTACAACAACAAATATGATTAAAATATTAGGGGCATCGGTACTTCAATTGCACAATTTGAAATGCATTTACAGTTCTACTTCAGTGTCCTGAATATGAATTGTTTCCTTTCTTCAATGGAAATAAGCAATTACTCACTGTGATTATAGTCCATGATATTCTAATTATCCAAATTAAAGTTAAGCCTACTAAGTTCCAATCATTCTTCATCAGTAATTGTTGATTACAATGAGTGTCTCTGCGATTTCTCCCTGCTCTGCCAACAGAACTCCGGAGGCTGGACACAACTCTTGTTCAAATGCATGATGAAACTTTCACTAAACCACTGCCAACCTTATGGCAGTGAAGCAGAAGGAACACAGAACCGTACAGCACAGGAACAGGTCCTTCAGCCCACAATGGCTGTGCTGAACATGATACCAAGAAGGACCCCTTCTTAAAATTTATGAAGAGAGTTTTCTGACTGTTGAAAACATGTATGGTCAAATAAAAGGGAAAAGAGTGGTGACACCATTACAATTATTTTTTAGTGGGCACATTTCCGTGGGTCCTGGATTGTGCTTTTTTTTTTGTTAGATAAAAGAAACAAAGAGAAAACAAAACATGAGGATTCTCTATTAAGTCCAGAAGTTTGTAACATGCCCAGGCAGAAGATGAGGTGCTGGGAGTGCAGGACATGTCCAGCCTGGCCGGTTGGGTATGTCATTCCGCAAGGTGAATGGTGGAGCCTTGGGGATTCTTGTGGTTGTGATGTTGAAGAAGGGAGGAGGGGAGCAGAGAACAAAAGAAATGGATTGAAGGGGAGAAGACAGGAAAAAAAGATTTGGTGCTGGAAAGTAAAAGGGGGTGAACATCGGCTGTTTGGCGAGCTGCTGCTATTTAATCTGAAACTTTAAAGTGGCTCATAGGGAGAAACTCAGCAGTTTTTTTTGTTCAATAGGTGGGTTAATGTAGAATTTTTGTGTTAACTCATTAATCAGCTGCACACTTGGATTCAGTACTCAATGCCACTTCACAAGCTTCAGAGAAAGCAAACTGATTTAGGAATGTTTACTGTATATAATCCATTGAAATAAATAACTTCCTGAGTAAACTGAGACTTGCATCCAATATAACTAAAGAGACATTCAGTGTTTCTCATATATTTGTTAGAGGCAAGCTATTTTATGTTAAATTGCCCCGCAAATACTGGGTAATAAAATTCATTTTTTTATTTCCTGCAGATGAAATGTTTAGTGAATTAAGTGCTGGAAAATTCATTTCTCTCTCACTTCTTCACTCTTTTTTTTTACAGAGAAAGAACAACCATTATTCTCTGCAATCTCTGGTGTCATTTGTAGTGAAGGAAATGCCATACAAAATCCAGCCAAAGGAATTACCCAGTGCAAGTACTGTGGTAAGTGCCTTGAGGGGAGACACATTTTATAAACATGAGACTTGCTTAGATAACATTAACCGGATGTATACAGTCTTGGGATCCAGGGAGAAAAATTACAAGACACAACTTCCTTATGCATAGGCTGCTGCCCATTTCCTGCCTCTGTACCGTGGTAGGTTTCCGCATAATGTAGCAGAAATGCAATGCACTCAGAGCAGCAGAGGGTGCAACCCTTACCAGCAAGAACTAACATTTACACAATCCCTTGCACTCAATTCAAGATTTTCAATATTTAATCCTGTAATTCATAGTGTTTTAGATTGAATCATTTGAGATATGACTGATATCCCTGAAGAACTGAACATTATTTTTTTGTGTTTATTGTTTCCTGGAAAAACAGTATAGGGCTTTGTTGCCTGGCTTTATATCACAGAGCTCATTCTCCACACGTGTAATTCTTTATAATGTTACTAAGCTCTCCAGTTCCTGTTAAGTAATGTCACCTATTTTCTGCAAGAGAACCTCTGTACAGCTGAGATGAGCTACGTGAGTGGCATCAATGCATGTCTTTGATTACCATTACACGTAATAAGTAAAAGATCTCTTACCAGTTATTGCACTTTGATCTGTTATTACATTGTAATAGCATTTATCAATGGCACGGTGCCAAACTATTTCATTAATTATATTTAAAGGGAAATACTGTAAAATCCGAATTTTAAATCACATCGATATCCTTTCTCTCTTTTATAATGATGGTATTGATTTCAAACCAAATAAAAGAGATGCACTGGTACAGAGTGACTGATTTAAATTATCAGGGAACATATTTGTTATCTTTTTTAATTTGCCCATACTATATTGCATTATTAATTGGACTCTGCTAACTGCATATTTTGCCTGTCCCATGACAAAACAGACTTACTTTGGAAATAGTTTACATCCAGCCAAATGCTAATCCAGCCAATTCCACCGGATTTTAATTTAGTGCAGAGATATAGCATGAAAACAGGCCCTTCAGCCCACTGAGTCCACGCTGACCATCGATCACCCATTCACACTAATTCTATAACCATATAACCATATAACAATTACAGCACGGAAACAGGCCATCTCGGCCCTACAAGTCCGTGCCGAACAATTATTTTCCTTTAGTCCCACCTGCCTGCACTCATACCATAACCCTCCATTCCCTTCTCATCCATATGCCTATCCAATTTATTTTTAAATGATACCAACGAACCTGCCTCCACCACTTCCACTGGAAGCTCATTCCACACCGCTACCACTCTCTGAGTAAAGAAGTTCCCCCTCATGTTACCCCTAAACTTCTGTCCCTTAATTCTGAAGTCATGTCCTCTTGTTTGAATCTTCCCTATTCTCAAAGGGAAAAGCTTGTCCACATCAACTCTGTCTATCCCTCTCATCATTTTAAAGACCTCTATCAAGTCCCCCCCCCTTAACCTTCTGCGCTCCAGAGAATAAAGACCTAATTTATTCAACCTTTCTCTGTAACTTAGTTGTTGAAACCCAGGCAACATTCTAGTAAATCTCCTCTGTACGCTCACTATTTTGTTGACATCCTTCCTATAATTGGGCGACCAAAATTGGACACCATACTCCAGATTTGGTCTCACCAATGCCTTGTACAATTTTAACATTACATCCCAGCTTCTATAATTCTATGTTATCCCATTTTTGCATCCACTACCTACATATGAGGGGAAATTTTACAGAGACCAGTTAACCTACAAATCTGAATGTCTTTTAGATGTGAGAGGAAACCGGAACATCTGGAGGAAATCCATTTGCTCACAGGCAGAATGTGCAAACTCCACATAGACAGCACCAGAAGTCAGGATAGAACCCGGATCCCTGGCACTGTAAAGTAGCAGTTCTACCTGCTGCACTACTGTGCCACCTATATTCCTCTCTGTTGGTCACTGGCTTATTCTGCTTTACTTCACAGGCCATCCATGTCCTGCTGAGTCTTAGGACCCCAAGTCCACCTCTCCCACCCATTGTGTACATTCCCTGCCCTACCGTAAAGAAAACTATCCTAGCATTACTGAGGTTCTTCTCCAAGCACCACGTGTCAAAGTTGCAGCAATACAGTCGTGTTTAATAGTAATCAAAACAACGTGCTGGCCAAACTCAGCAAATCAGGAAGCATCTGTGGAGAGAATAGACAGTTGCCGTTTTGGGTCAGAACCCTTCTTCAGAGTAGAGAACTGGAAAAGAGAGAACATTTCATTTCTCCTCATCTTTCCTTAAATTACACACTTTTGTCTCCATTTCATCTCAGGAAGTCAAGAGTATTATATTGCCATATGTCCCGAAACGGAACAATGAAATTATTTGCCACTCAGCCACTGCATCCATCTGCCACTCACCCCACCTCACCTGCATCCACCAGGCTTTGCCCTGTTCCCACCTCTCTTTTTCAGCTTCCCCCCCCCCCCCCCCCCCATCCTCCACATCAGTCCACAAGAATAATCTATAATGAATTAATAATAATGCAGATAGATCCAGAGTCAAGAGTCAATGAGTTTATTAATACAGATACACGTATAATACACGTATAATACATCGCAGGGTCAAGTCACTGATTAGGTTTTCTACAGTGGATCCAACAGCATGAGGTGAAATCCTAGCTCAGTCGATCATGAACATAAGAGGGTTTACACTTTTAGACTTTAGAGATTCAGCACGGAAACAGGCCCTTCAGCCCACCATGTCCCTTCCGACCAGCGTTCACCACCAACACTATCCTACACACTAGGGACATTTTTTATACAACTTACCAAAGCCAAACTTGTACAAACCTACAAACTTGTACGAAACCAGAGCACCCAGAGAAAACCCACACGGACACGGAGAGAACTCCATACAGACTACAACTCCGTGTACTCAGGATCGAACCTAGGTCTTTGGTGCTATGAGGCAACAACTCAACCGCTGCAGCACCGTGTCACCCTAAATTCAAGTAAATCTGGACTAAACATCATGGCTTTGAAACATAAGAACCTAACTAGTTTGCCATTTACTTTCAGCGGATAAAAATCTGCTGTTCTTCTCTATTCTGGCCTGTGCATGTGTTAGAAACACCAATGCGTTGAATCTAAAGTGCCCCGTGAAGTGACCTCGAGAATTAGTGATGAGCAATAAATCCTGCGGTGTCTGTAATGTTCACGTCTTGTAGATAAGTTAAAATAATAATTTGCAATGTTTTTCCTTGTCTAGATAAGAACATCAGTGATTTGGGCCACACCTGACGCTTCACTTGCGATTCCCCTGTGGGTCATAATTCTAGCTGTACTAGTCGGTTTGCTGGTTCTGGCTATTTTGATCTTAGTCATGTGGAAGGTATGTTTTCAATTTCTTGTTTCTCTCTAATTGCAAAACACATTGTGCACTAAAACGTTAACCCATTGAGTATCCGACTGAATTAATAACACATTATAACATCCAAACCAATTATGTAATATACTGAATATAAAATGGCAGCAGACTCTAAGTAGTCCATGAAGGGCAAGAGCAATTTTCAATTTTTTTACTTACCAATTATTTAAAAATGCACTGAACACCCACATATTATGAGCTTATGGCAAAAAAGAGTGAATTTGGTTTGCCTGCTAATACTGCCAAAGAATACATTCAGTTCCCTGTGTTTTGGTATCATTAATATTGCAGCATTAATGGTGCCTCTGTTTGAATATGGACTAGTGCAAGGTGCAGATTTGGCTGCACATTCGAGAGCACAGTCTGCACTAGATGGACACAGCAACTGGACAGCAACAACAATTGTTTCACCACTGAAAATGTCCCTCCATCTTCCCCACCCAGATCAGTTCAGGTCAGACAATGGGCACGGGCTCGTCTGGGCTGCATTGTGACTGCTGATCATGGTGGGAGAGCTGAAATCAGACTGGCAGTCTGGATGATTAGTGGAGAGTGGGTGGGCTTCTTTAAATGGGACCAGAATCTTTGATAGTAATTGAGGGTCATGGATAACTAGCACAGAAGGGGCCAGATTGATCAATGAAGATCATACTATCTTGCAGGGCAAGATTGAGAGGTCTGGTGGTCTACACTCGCACCAATTTTCATCTGATCTAGCTTTCTTGTTCTTATGTTTAGTGGCAGAATGCTGAAATTGGAAATAATAGTACATAGGTGAATACAGCACAACAACAGCCCCTTCAGCCCACAATGTCTATGCCGAACATGATACCAAGACCAACTCCTATTTGCACCGCACCTAAACAATATCGCTCCATTCCCTGCATATCCATGTGCCTATCCAAAAGTCTCATAAATGGTACCATCATATCTGCCTCAACCTCCACCTCCTGGCAGCATATTCCATGCATTCACCACACTCCATGCCTCTCATAACTTTACACACTTCTATCAGGTCTCCTCGCATTCTGGCATTCTAGAGAAGTTTGAGTGGTTGACAGAGTGGTGTTTGTGGAGGGCAGGGGACTGGGGACTTTGGTGGGAACACAAAGGTGCAATCAGTTTGGATGGTGGCGATTGCAGTGGTTTGGAGAGGACAATCGAGGTGCAGTGGGGGGTTAGTACGGTGCTGGGAGGGTGGACTCAAAGGATGAAGACATGTAATTCACTTATCTGGCAGATGCCTAGTCCATTGCAGTGCATGGCAAGAAACTGGTTGTCCATGGAGCCTCAGCTATGGGTGTTCCAGGGAGCTCATGGTCAAATTCTCCTGAAGAAGCATTGTATATGGGTGCCTCATCACCTTTCACACGCCACATATGGAAGTCACATCAGGATTGCGAGAGTGGTTCCCAGCTGGAAGTGCACTGATGAATTTCCAGAGGAATCTCCAGTTCCATGAAAATGGAGACACAGGTTGACAGTGGTGAAGAAGGAAAGAGGAATCCAGGCAAAACATCTTACAATGTACTTGATGCCACCCTTGAAGAATCCAAACAAACCAAGTATCTTGGCATCAAATTGCAAAATGATCTGCGTTGGAATGGTCAGACTCATCATGCAACGGTGAAAGCAACAGGTGTCCTAAACTTTCTGAGGCGTAACTTTCATCATTGTTCAACTTCTGTCAAGGAGAAGCTATACTTCACCCTCGTTAGACCTCATTTGGACTACGCAGTTGCAGCATGGGACCCATACACAAATATAAACATTTCTTCCGTCGAACATGTCCAAAGACAGGCAGCTCGATTTGTTACTAACACCTATGAGAGAGAAGCGAGTGTCACCAAACTTCTGAATTCTCTGGGGTGGAACCCTCTCCAAGACAGACGTGAAGCTCACCGTTTGACCTGTTTTTACAAAATGTTAAATGGTCAGCTCAACATAGATTACAAGACCTACACCAAACCCAAACCAATTAGGGCAGACGAGGGCATTCGATCCAATTTGTGATCCCAGCTACAAAGACAGATGTGTACAGCAATTCGTTCTTCCCCCGCACAATTAAAGCATGGAGTAATCTCCACCCTACTATAGTTACCCAACCAGATGCAACTAAATTTAAAGTAGCTCTTTCTTCCCAATAACCCTTTCTGGCTTAAGTCCTCCCTCCACCACCTCCAGTTTAAATTCCATTTGGAATATTTTGGAGGACCAAGAACCAAGAACCAAGGTATATGGATGCGCTAGCATTCATCGGATGAGGCACTGAGTATAGAGGTTGGGATCTCATGTTACAATAGTTCAAATCATTTGTTCGGCCACAGTTGTAGTACTGGGAGCAGTTCTGGCCACCACCCTATAGCAAGATTTGATTAAGCTGGAGAGGGTGCAGAATAGATTAATGGGAAATGTTTCCTGGACTGGAGAGTTTGAGTTATAAGGAGGGAGTAGATAAACTGGGACTGTTTTCTTTGGAGCGATGTAATTCAGAGCTGAAATCCATCAGTTTTAATCCCAAAGAAGTAATATTTTATTAACACGGAGAGTTCAAGCGCATTTAGTGACAACTAATTTGTACTGAGTTGGTTAGAACAATTAATGGTTCAGAATTCGCTTCATTCTAGCTTTGATTTATGATAAAGTCTGTTTAAACAATCTTCAAATAATCCACAACCGCTTTATTAAATAGTGGCCACATTATGTAGAGCAACACTGGCATTTAAATTAATATTTTTACTGAATAAACATATAAAGGATTAGTAATTAATTTGTTCATTTCCTCTTTGGAATAAATTGTCATTGCTTGACACATTTTATGACCATTAACAAAGAATTTAAAAATCTATACTTAAGTTGACATAAATTCTCAATATTCCGGATCTACCATTGTCACGGGAGTGAATGTTCACATGTCACAACCTATGACTATTGTGCCACCTAGTGGTTGCAGCTGCAAATACAGGGGGATCAGCCTTTCCTCTGACCTTATACCATTTTAACAAATCTATGCTGGTGTTGTAGATATGGAGATTATAATCTTATGAAATGTCTGTTTTTATGTGAGCATCTAGATAACTCAGCATACAAGAGAGGACTGCAAAAATATTAACGTTGTATTCAAATAAAATCATGTGACTAATGTTTACTTAAGAAACATTTAGACCTAGAAATTCATTCTCGTTGTACTCATAGAAAATCTCCATAAAATACTTTTACTTTCTTGTATCACTCATACAAAAGTAGAGGTCAAGCCCACAGTAGAGCAACATTTCCCTTGCAGGGGTACTTTTATCCTTATCTTTATGTCAGAATTTCCAGCATTAAACTCGTCCTAAAGATACCAGCAATCACATGAGGCCATTTTTAGCCTGTCAGTGTGCTTTTTGGCATGATCTCCTCATCCAAAAAACAACAATCCTTGTTTACCTACAGAACAACCAGCTTTTAATTTAAAGGGCCATTCTCACCATCTTTAAAAAGGCCATCATCTTTTCCAGGCTGTTCAACAGCATTCTGCAACCTCCCTTCTTGCTTTGAACATCATTCATGTATAAGACCTTCTGTTGCATGTTACTGTGATCCAATCAGCATTTGTCTGCACCCACCTTTTGCTTCTATTTCTTGGAAATGAAAAATAGAATTGGATGCGTCTCAGGCAGCCAATGGACTCCTCGAGCCTGCTCCACCACTTAGTAAAATAAAGCTGGTCCAATATTTGCCACAACAACATTTTCCCAATCTCTCCCTGTATCTCTGGATTCCCCCACAGTTCAAATGCCTGTCAGTCTCCATCTTGAGTACATTTAATGATTCTGCTTAACATCAATATTTAGGGTGCCACGGTGGCGCAGTGGTAGTTACTGCCTAACGGCGCCAGAGATCCAGGTTCGATCTTGAATATAGGTGCTGTCTGTACGGAGTTTGTACTTTTTCCCTGAGACAGGGTGGGTTTTCCCCGGGTGCTCCGGTTTCCACCAACACTCCAAAGATGTACAGGTTTGTAGGTTAATTGGCTTCAGTAAAATTGTAATTTCTCCCTAGTGTGTAGGATAGTGTTAGTGTTGGTTGGCCTGGACTAGGTGGGCCAAATGGCCTGTTTTCACGCTGTATCTCTAAAGTCTGAAGTACTTTGGGGCAGAAATCCAAAGGTTCACAAACCCCTGAGAGAAGAACTCTTCCTCATCCTGATCTTAAATGGCAAATCCTTCCTGTGAGACTATGTCCCCTTGGTCAAAATACCACCAACGGGGAAATATCCTCAACATTGTCAACCTCCTCAGAACATAAGATGTTGCAAGAAGATGTGGAGGCTTTGGAGAGGGAACAGAAGAGGTTCACCAGAATGCTGCCTGGATTGTGGGGTGATTAGTTACAAGGAGAAGTTGGACAAACTTGGATTGTTTTCTCTAAAATGCCAAAGGTTGAGGGGAGACCTGAACAAAGTATATAAAATTGTGAGAAGTATAGATAGGGTGGACAATCGGAATCTTTTTCCCAGGGTGAAAAGACTAGAGGCTTTAAGGTAAGAGGAGAAAAGTTCAAAGGATGTATGAAGGGCATTTTTTTTTACATAGAGGAGGGTAGGTGCCTGGAACTTCTGCCAGGGGTGGCAGTGGAGGCAGATACGATAGTCGTGTTTTAAGAGGCATTTAGATAGGCACATGGATATGCAGGAAATTATGGGATGCGTTTGTATGCTGGCAGCGGAGGTTAGTTTAACTTAACATCATGTTTGGCATGGACATTGTGGACCTAAGGGACTTTCCTGTGCAGTACTGTTCTTGGTTTAAGATCACCTTTCAGTCTTTGACAACCCAATAACTTTAAGGTCAATCTTACTTTATATATCAACCCCTTTATCCAAACAATCAACCCACTGAACTTTCTTTGCACCGCCTCCAATGCAAGTATATATATCCTTCCTGAAATATTAAGACAAAATGTGCACAGTACACCAAATTACAAGCACTAGTACAAACACACTAGTGTTTGTAATGTTGCACTAACATTTCCCTGTTGTGATACACATACAGGTCTCATTACTCAAAGTTATCCACCACATCCAACTCATAACTAGGCTTTTTTAAACCATGCATCAGAAAGGTTGGTCCTATTATGATCCCAAATATAGGCTTACATTTATGCTTTGACTGTTCTCAAAGTCAAGATAACAGATAGCTTTACCTCCCAGCCTAAGACACATTGCAGGCTGCTACAGCTGCTCCATGTCACATCTCAAAGTTTAGTGGACATGTGTTCAGTGTTATTCACAGCTCAGACTGAGAGAAGTGACCCTCTCGCTTCCCCCATCTTGCAGACGCTGACTGAGGCACTCAACACTTCTGGTTTTTATAGTCCCGCATGGCCTTTGCTCAGGAGAGAGAATCTCAACATTTTTTTAAACACTAATAACTCTTTTATTTTTAATCGATGGGGAAAATCCTCTTGTCCTGCACAGCGGAGGGGGACTCTGAGCAAGATGGCCAAAAATCACAGCCGTAAGTGGCAGCGTTTTTTCTAAAATCAATATACAGAACAACAGGAAGTGGTCAAGATCTGACTTTTAGTAACATAGAAGATAGCCAGAAACAGGCCCTTCAGCCCAACATCCATGCCAACCAAGATGCTCCATCTAAGCTGGTCCCATTTCCCTGCATTGGGGCCCATATCCCTCTAAACCTTTCTTATACATGTACCAGTCCAAATGTCTTGCAAATGCTGTTATAGCACCTGCCCCAACCATTGTTGGAGACACAGCCTGGTTTGGGAATAACTCCATCCAAGATCACAAGAAATTGCAGAGAGTGTTGGACGTAGCCCAGACCATCAGGCAAACCAATCACCTTTACATTGACTCCATCTACACGTTGCACTGCCTCGGCAAGGCCGCCAGCATAATCAAGGACCAGTCTCACTGTGGTCACTTCCTCTTTTCCCCTGTCCCATCGGGCGAGAGGTACAGAAGTTTGAAAACACACACCTCCAGATTCAGGAACAGTTTCTTCCCACCTGTTATCAGGCAATTGAACAGTCCTCTCATCAGCTAGAGGTTGCCCTGAACTCCCACCTACCTCATTGGAGATCTTTAAACTATCTTTAATCGCACTTTATTGTACTTTAATATTCTAGCACTAAATGTTGTATCAATTATCCTTTACCACTGTGGATGGCTTGATTGTGTTCATGCATACTTTTCTTTGGCTGGAAATCAAGCAAGCAAAAGCTTTTCACTGTACCTCGGTACATGCTACAATATTAATAAACTAAATTAAACTGTTAAGGACCTTTTCTGAAAACCTCCCTCCCTCCCTCCAATCATTGCGTTTCTTAAAGAACCAGCGCCTCACTTAATCACAGAAGTGCGCTCGTGTTATGACTGTAATCCTTTGCGAGGAAAACACCTGATATAGCAGCTGCCTTTTTAAGTCCTGGTAGCTGCTAGATATTAAAATGTATGAATTGGTTAGCAAAACACTAACGCTGCAACCATGCATCAAGGTGACAGGGGAATGCAACAACACCATTCTCCTATCAGTTACAATGGAAGTTCACAATTCCCCTTATAGACCCAGCCATTAAGAAAGATGCTTATTTAACTCCTAACTGATTGACATTTGCCAAATATTGACCATGATTCTACCCACCCATGCTCTGAGAAAACCACAGGACATTTTTATAGCTATTTTCAGAAGAAGCCAGGCCACAAGTTGAAAGAGTTGCAAGAAACACCGTTCTCATTCACTCAACAAGATGAATCTGACGAAGGGTCTCGACCCGAAACGGAAACGCCACCTTCTCATGTTCTCCAAACATGCTGCCCAACCTGCTGAGTTACTCCAGCACTTTGTGTCCTTTTGTGATTCACAAGGGCACAGTTTTCAATGAACTAATTGGATTAAGATGTGTGGAAGTGTAAGGAATTAAGTGTCATGGAGTTTACAACGACAATGGAAGGGGTTTACACCAATTAATTTTCAAAGACAGGATTCTTTTGTGTTATAAATGAGAAGTTTGGGAACAAACTGGGGCAACATGAAAAGAAGAGTACAGAGAGATCCATCCATGCAGATGATAGTTAATAACATTGTTTGTGATATTCAGTTTTTATTTTTACCCTATCACAGGTACTTCTGTTCTCCTTCTCCACAACTTAATATACATTTCATTCCTAGTTCTGATGAAAGACTAACAACCTGAAACTTTAATATAATTAAAAGGAACTGCAAATGCTGGTTTATACCAAAGATAGACACAAAATGCTGGGTTAACTCAGCAGGTCAGGCAGCATCTCTGGAAAAAATGGATAGGTGACGTTTCGAGTCAGGTCAGAAGAGGGGTCCCAACCCGAAACTTCACCTTTCCATTTTCTCCAGAGATGCTGCCTGACTCGCAGAGTTACCCCAGCAATTTGTGCCTAACCTGAAACTTTAACCCCATTCTCGATCCACAGATGCTGCCTGACTTGCTCAATATTTCCAGCATTTTCGCTATCTCTATGGGCAATATTGAATTTGTTGTGATGCTAAGAAAAAGTATTTTTGCTTCATCGAGACCTCTAATTAGAAACTAGAGCTTACAGTGTTTGTATACTTCCAGTGCAATCACTCTGTCGTGGTGCAATTAAAAACAACTAATAATCTGGCTCTGTTTCCATAGTTTGGCTTCTTTGACCGTGCTCGCCCACCACAAGATGATGTAACAGATCAAGAACAGCTTCACCCAGTAAAGGCTACAGATGCCTGATTATAGCAGCCTCAACGCCCCTCGCAGCGGATACTTAAAAATGTCTCCACACCACGTAAAAAACGCGTACGTTTATTTGCTTTTGCTCGGCGTGAAAACATCAGGAGGAAAGCAAATTTGAACAATGCAAGTTAATTGAGAAAATCCTTTGTTCCCTGAGTAATTAAGCATATCAAATTGTTTTGCAGGCATCATTTTACCTGGATAAAAGTAAATGGCCCTTGTTTCTGCATAGAGGGCTGTTGTTATTTTTCGGTTACATTAATTACTTTGAGGGTTTTTTAAGTGCAGGTGCTGTGCACTTTGTAAATCAAGTAAAATTGTGTCTTATTCTGAACAAACAGGAGAGGTCCACATAAAGTCAGAAATTTTCCATATCACATTAGTCTCACGAGTGCAGATTTTTCAATGTTCTACTGCATTTCATGAACTATGCATTGCTGCCCTAGTTGGGCAGCTCACCAGCAATGTACTGGATGTAAGCAGCATAACATTTTGCAAACAAAAAGCAATTGTGCAGTTTGTTCTGGAGACACAAGGAACTGCAGATGCGGAAACTTGAGCAAAACAGAAAGTGCTGGAGGAACAGGGCGGGTCAAGCAGTGTCGTTGGAAGGAATGGATAGGCGACTTTTTGGGTTGGGACCATTCTTCAGATTGATCCAGCCTTCTCCAGTATGAGGAAGGGTCCTGACATGAAAGATCGCCTGCACCATCCCTCCACAGATGCTGCCTGACCTGCTGAATTCCTCCAGCACTTTGTGTTGTGCAGTTTATTTTACTCGTTTGGCTTGAATTATTGGTTAACAAAGAACACGGAACAGTGCAGCACAGGAACAGGGCCTTCAGCCCACAATATCTCTGCTGAACATGATGCCAAATTAAACGAATCCCTTCTGCCTGCATGTGATTGATATCCGTCCATTTCCTGTATATCCGTGTACCCATCTAAAAGCCTCTTGAATGACACCGTTGTATCTGCTTCCTAGACCACAACTGACAAGGTGTTCCTGGCTCTCACCACTCTTTGTGAAAAGCACACCTCCTTTAAATTTTACACCTCTCACCTGAGTGCTATACCCTCTCGTAAGGGATTTTTCCACACTAGGCAAAATAGTTTGACTGTCTACCCTATCTATGCCTTTCATAATTTGATATTCTTCCATCAGATCTTCCCTCAGCCTCTGATCCTCTAGAGAAAACAATCCATGTTTGTCCAACCTCTCCTTTTGTTAATACCCTCTAATCCATATAGCACCAGGAACCCGGGTTCGATCCTGATTTCGGGTGCTGTCTATGTGCAGTTTGCACATTCCCCCAAGTGATCACATGAACTTCCTCTGGCAGAGCTGCCAAGTAGTGTGGATTTTCCGTATTTTGCACGGAAATACGATAAGAATATGGATAAGTATGGATTTGCTTTGTATAATACGGATTTTTTTTAAATCGGCCCGACTTCCTGTTTCATCTTGCTGCTAAAAAATGCAAGCATATAAAAAGTCATACTGTACCTCTAAAAATTATAGCAGATTAAATCTATTAGTACTTTAAATTTCAAGATCTGGATGATTATTTTTGTAAGCCTTGATCTACCTGTCCCGCTACAGGTTTAAACAGCGCTGTCAGTTTAGTGCTTGGGAATTTAAATGAACAGTGCTATGGGTTCTAATTATAGTGCTACCAGCTGGAGCGCTAGTGCCTTTACACATAGTGCTATGGGCTTTACACATAACGCTATGGCCACAGCGCTATGGGTCACAGACTGTCGGGGAGGGAGAAGGAGAGAGGGAATGAGAGGGAGGGAGGGAATAAGAGGGAGGGAGAAAAAAAGGAAGGAGAGCAGAAGAAAGGGAGGGAGAGGGGGAGGGAGAGAGGGAGGGAAGGTGAGGGAGGGAAAGAGAGGAGGGAATGAGAGAGAGCGAGGGAGGGAGAGGGAGGCTTCCAAAATGGCTTCTACATCATCATCTGGTGCTAAAAGCAGGAAGCAGCCGTTCAAACAGAAATATACAGAGATGGCAATGAATGCACTGTCAAGTAAGGTGTGTAGAGGACATGTCAATTGGTCGCAAAGTTATGCATTCTTGTACTCTTACATGGGTATGACCGTACATTTAAAAAAAAAAAATTCAGCAAATTGGCACCGCGTAAAAATACTGATTTCCTCAGCAAAATACTTGGCAGCTCTGCTCTGGGTGCTCCAGTTTACTCCCACATTTTGTTTGTTGGTTAATTTATTGGTAAATTGACCTAATGTGTAAAGAGTGCATGGGAAAGTGGGATAACATAGAACTAGTGTGAATTGGATGCTCAATGGACTCGGTGGGCTGAGGGGCCTATTTCCATGCCGTGTCTGAAAACATCCCGTTAAATCTCCTCTGCACCCTTTCCAAAGCCTCCATTAGCTTCCTGTGATGAGGTCGACGAGAACTGCACACAATTAGGTTCAGGAGATATTAAAGATAAGATATTTTTGTTATATGATTAAGGCTACATCTGTGAACAGATTATTTTGTCTTTAGTAAATAGGAAGTAAAGGCAAAATAATTAGACTACCAAGAAAGGAAGCAATTGCAACATAAATCATGAAACATGGTACTTCATTCTGTGGTTTTGTAAGGAATCTACACTCATGATGTCTGGATATTTTCATGTGAATTAATTTGAAGTATGGTGTCATCCTACACTGGTAGTGGGAGTAACAGATTTTTAAACGTGCAATATTGTCTATATGTATTTATAAATTTCTGAAGCATGTTTACACTGGGATTTAGCCATACTGTATGTGAGCTTTACATGTAAGGTTTTCTAACAGTTTTACATACGTTTTATGGCAATACAAAATTTTCATCTGAATGAAATATTGATGAAGAACTCCATAACTTCTTCACAATCATAAGCAATTTTCAGATATTTTTTTTTCTAATTTACACGTGCTAAGTTACTGATATTTACAAAATTACACAGCTTCTGTGGAAAGTTATATTTATGGGTTCTGTATCATTTTGGAATATTCCTAATTTAAGTACAAATTATCTACTCCAGCATTGGATACTGTTGTACTATAAATATAAATATAAATTGCAAATGCATTATCATACCTTTGTATGGCCAACAGTAAGGTGATTTCATTGGATTTAACAATGCAGGATCACTTGTTATTGAGAAGTTGTACATTTTTTGACATTTGGAGCAAAGAATCCAATTCTCCTGATGTGATATTTTTAAATGTATTGTATATCTGATAAACCTGTGTCATATACTTTGTAATTCATATCCAATAAAATGGAATTGTCAGACTGCTATGTGCTTTTCATCTGCATTGCCTAATAAGCAGGTAACAGAAGAGTAGAGAGCTCCGCTCTATGAACTGTGATCTGCCAGTGAACTCAGTGGACATTTCTTCTTCTTGTGGTATCCCCAATAAATGTTATTGAAAGCGTCTGATTGCTATCGGGTCTTCTGGTTTCTAAGGTTGTGACCTGAGTGCCCCCACTGCCTGGCAATGTCACTCCTCTTATGCTCGCATCCTTCCTGATGGACTCTGCAAACGGTTCAATACAACAGACAAACAAGACAGGGGATAGAGGGCAATCCTGCCTGACTCCAGACCTGACGGGGAAGCTGATTGATTCCCACCCATTGATTTGGACTGCACTACAAATATCGGTGTAGAGCAGTTGGATCCAATTTCTGATTCCTTCCCCAAAGCCCATTTTGGAGAGCACGTCCTTCATGTACGTGTGCAATATCCTGTCGAAGGCCTTCTCCTGGTCCAAGCTGACTGGGCAGGCACCCATCCTTCTGTCCTGCACGTGGGCAAAGGTAACTCTCAGCAGCGCCAGGCTGTCTGAGATTTTCCTGCCAGGTATAGCACAGGTTTGGTCCGGGTGGATCACCCGTCCCAGAGCAGACTTAACCCGGTTGGCTATGGCCTTGGAGGATCTTTCAAATTGGGGAATCCCTCCCAACCTTTTCATTGCTGCAGTTATCCTTCTGTCCTGTGCATGTATCACTCCACACCATCATCTTATTAGTCATGGTGGTGAATCTGTGGGATTCTTTCTCATAGAAGGCTGTGGAGGCCAAGTCAATGGATATTTTTAACGGAGAGATAAATAGATTCTTGATTAATATGGGTGTCAGGGGTTATGGGGAGAAGGCAGAAGAATGGGGTTGGAAGGGAGAGATAGATCAGCCATGATTGAATGGCGGAGTAGACTTGATGGGCCGAATGACCTAATTCTGCTCCTATCACTTATGATCATATGACCTTATGAGTAGAGGTTGGCCGTTTGCATCAGTGAATCTGAATGAGGGAAGGTGCAGGAATGGCCTCGCCAGTTAAAAAGTAGGGCACTGGGAGAGTGCTGCCACTTCAAATTGGCAACAATGGCCTGGAAATCATGAGAAACTTTAAGGATCAGTCAAGGGATATTTTGATCCAAATGGCTTCAGCTGTTAAAAACTACAGCAATGGAAAAGTGCCGCCACTTCACATTGGGAACGATACCATCACGAGAAAATTGCAGGATTGGGCAAGGAATGCTTTAATATGGAGATCTTTTGGGCTTGTCCAACCTGGCCTAATCGAAGTTGACCTAATGAATGGGCAAAATGAACAAGATCCAGTTGCATTTAAAACAGATATACAAAACCCTGAGGGGCTTCAGGCATTGTAGATGATGTTTTAGATTATAAGGTAAAGCTGATCTTGAGAATGCTATAAGGAAAGATTAACAGTATGAAAGACTGAGATTAAATAAGAAATGTTGCGAGCTTACACAAACCTGGAAGAAGTTGAACTTCATTCACCAACATTGCCAACATTGAATTAACCCCCTGCCCAGGTATTTTCACCCTGCAAACACAGGAAATGTAACATCTGTCCCTATACCTACTCCCTCACATCCACCTAGGGACCCTAGAAATCCTTCCAGGTGAGTCAGAGGTTCATGTGCACCTCCCCTCACCTCATCTACTGCTTCCAGTGTGACCTCCATTTCATCGGTGTGACAAGCATAGACTCGGCGACCGTTTCACTGGACACGCTCAATCTCCCCGTTGCTAACCATTTCATCTCCTCTTCCTATTCCCATACTGACCTTTCTGTCCTGGGCCTCCTCAACTGCAGAGAGAAGCAGACGAAAAAATGGAAGAACAGCACCTCATATTCATTTGGGTAGCTTACATCCTAATGGTATAACTTAACAGGCTTTGTCCTGCCACTCTACCTGCCACTCCACTCTTCTAGCTTTCTAACTCCCCCCCCCCCTATTATAATCAGCCTGAAGAATGGTCCAGATCTGAAACATCATCTATCCGTTCTCCAGAGATAATGCCTGATCTGCTGAGTTACCCCAGCACTTTGTGTCATATTTGTAAAACAGGATCTGCAGTCCCTTGTTTCCCCACAAATTGGACATTTGCTCACACCTTTGAAGTATATTGGACCACAGATACTTTTGTCTTTCATTGTCAATGGAACCAAGTCCAGTGTTAGCAGTGGATAGAAAAAACAATACTATGTACGCTGATGTTTTTCACTTTGCTCTATCTTTTGTACTTATGTATGGGTTCATTGTATTCAATGCATAGATTTCTGATTTACAACACGTAAACAAAAGATCTTCACTGTATCACAAGGTCATAAGTTATAGGAGCAGCATCAGGCCATTCATCCCATCCCAAGTGTACTCTGCCATTCAATCATGGCTGATCTATCTCTCCCTCCTACCCATTTTCCGGCCTTCTCCCCATAACCCCTGACACCCGTACTAATCTTAGTGAATGTGACAATAATAAACCTATACCAATTCTGATGCGGAAATCATGTAAATGAGTAGACAGCATAAAGACGCCATGAATCAAATAAAGGAGATTTATTCCATCTGCCATTTTCAGTTAGCCTTAAATAATGCTTCAATTTATTATTAAAGAAGGTTTATTTTAATTCAATTCATGTAAACTGGACAGGCAGCAGCCAAAGGATTGTATTGTATATGTTAACAGTTAACAGTTAATATATACATATGCATTGTATATGTTAATAGTTAAGTAGTTAGAAAATGAGGACAGCTAGATACTTTATTAGTTGGAAAACTAAAAAATAGAGGAATGGAATTGTCTGGATGTTACAATTATTCTTTAAATTTATTTTTTTATTGTAGTTGGTCAATTTTTTCAAATCACATAAATATCCCATTTTCCACATAATGATAACATAACATGTATTTATATATTTTTCTAAGAACTAAAATAACTCTTCTCACTAAATCAAGAGAATTGACCGGATTTCTTTCCTACCACATGCTGCCATTATAACTGAGCACTGTTTACTTAACTTCTTTTGTTTAAAAAAAAACTAATTTAGAGAAAAATTGTTGCTTGTAAGCCAGTTGGATTTTAATCTTCATCAAAATATTTATCTGTGCCATACTGACATTTTTTTCTGATGTTTGTTAATGTTCAGAATATTTTGTTTTCATTGATGGCGGAATAGAGGTCATCAGTAATGGATCATAATCCCAATGAAATAAGATAGACAGTCAGGATCTTTTCCCAGAGGGTAATATCAAAGACTAGTGTGCACAGCTTTCAGGTGTGAGAGGCAAGGTTTAAAGGAGATGTGTGGGGTACATGGAGCGTGGTGGGGGGCTGGAACATGCTGCCAGGGGTGCAGTGGAGGCAAACACGGTAGTGTAATTTAAGAGGCTTTTCGATAGGCACATGAATCTGTAGGGAATGCTTGGGTGTGGATCATGTGTAGGCAGAGGAGATTAATTTAACTTGACAGCGCGGATATTGTGGGCTGAAAGGCCTGTTCCTACACCATACTGTCAAGGGCAGCACGGTGGCACAGCGGTAGAGTTGCTGCCTTACAGCTCTTACAGTGCCGGAGACCCGGGTTCGATCCCGATTATAGGTGCTCTCCTTATGGAATTTGTACGTTCTCCCCGTGACCGCGTAGATTTTCTCCGAGATCTTCGGTTTCCGATAATTTGGCCTTCTTCTTATTGAGTCCACACACAAGATTAGAAGTTGTTCAGCCAGAGCTGAACACACTTCTCGGCATCTGCATACAATGGTGTCTGTCTTGTCGCTTCTTGTGCTTCTTGTGCGTGGGGGTGGAAAGGTGGTGGAAACAGGGCCACGATGTGAACGCTCTTTCCTTGACCTCATTTGGCCATATAAATTGTTCTGTCAAAA
The DNA here is from genome assembly GCF_010909765.2 of Amblyraja radiata. Taxonomy (NCBI): domain Eukaryota; kingdom Metazoa; phylum Chordata; class Chondrichthyes; order Rajiformes; family Rajidae; genus Amblyraja; species Amblyraja radiata. The sequence goes on from NC_045957.1 coordinate 105,943,783, forward strand.
TCGCTGCACTCCCTCCATTGCAGCCTGTATATGCTCATTGAGAAAGCTCATTAAAATCAATCTTGATGTTCAGAGTTGCAGTGAAACTCCAATAATCTGCTCACAATTTGTTTCGATAGTTTAACGTAGGCCTCACTGGGACCCTTTAACCAAACTCTCTTTAAACTCACCGGGGCCACGTTTCCTGTTCTCCTTTTGAACTCGGTTGGGTCCCTTTTCCCATGCTCCCTTTAAACTCATCACAGCCCTCTTTCCCACACTCCCTTTAAACGTAGCAGGTTTACTCAAAAGGTTATTATATGACTTTGGAATATTGAAAAAAAGAAATTGGATTAAAAGTGTGTTAGTATTGTGCTAGGAGTAATATCCAACCATCTGGAATTCTGACAGTCCAGCACCACCAAACACTGTGGGTCCAGGATTTTTACTGCATTTACTTGAACTGAAGTTCTCTGCACCATTTCCACAATGTAAAGTCATTTTCACTGTTGTATATCTAGCAATGTGTTTTTTGTCAATGTTTTTTTTTATGTGGAAAGCAAACTTTACATTGGGAGCATTCAATGTGATCTCCCATCTGGCTACTTAACTTGTAAAACATGTACATAACTTGTAAAAATCACTGAAATAGTAAGCCCAGTTTGAAATCATCTTGAGAGCTGATACATAGTGTTGTTTCAGCCACTGGTTATTTAAGTAAAGATACTGAGATGTGAAATCCCTTATTTGATACTAATTTCCAGAAGGCAATTACTCTTAAAAAGGATAAATTAGTCAATCCACTGTTAAACTGGCATCACCTGTGCCTGCTCTAATTGCTCATGAAATACTGCAGCATTTTGTCATTTGGAATGATTCTTGAAAGAACAGAGGTAAGATTTAGAACAGTAAAAAGAGACGATACAGGAAATCAGCAATAGTAACTGGAAAAAACAAACATTTCAGGAAGCTGTTAAGCAGAGAGAAATACCTTTAATGACCTTTCATCAAAAAGATTAGCTTTAATGTGTTAACTTGGAACAGTAACTCTGTTAATCTGTGAACAGATTTGAGATTCATCCCTCTGAGTCACTGTTGACTAATTCTTAAATGGTTATTAAAATGCAAATGATACTTGAATCTTCTTATTGCTTAACAAGGGATGCAGCAGATAATCCATTTTAGCTGTTAGTTTATTTAATTTTAACAACAGCTTGAATTTATATAGGGCCTTCAGCATAGCAAGCCAGTTCACATGAGCATACGTGTGGCAGAAATTGGCATTGTGCCAACTGTAGATATATTATTGGTCACAGATGGAGGCTGACAGAGCATCTTAAAGGAGGGAAGACAGTGAAGAGGTGAGGGAGGAAAGTATAGAACAAGGCCAATGTGAATGCAGCTGCTGAAAACTTGAGGTATGAAATCAACGCTCTTCGTTGTGCTCAGGCCTTACAGACGTACACCTTGTATACTGGGCCTTCGAGTCCCACCTAACACCTGGCTGAAGTCCTCGAGTGCAACACAATGCCCAACTTAGAACCACTCAATGCCTGGCTTGGGCCAACGAGTGGTGGGTGAATTTGTGACCAGTTCGGCTTGTACTCGCTAGAATTTAGAAGATTGAGGGGGGATCTTATAGAAACGTACAAAATTCTTAAGGGGTTGGACAGGCTAGATGCAGGTAGATTATTCCCGATGTTGGGGAAGTCCAGAACAAGGGGTCACAGTCTAAGGATAAGGGGCAAATCTTTTAGGACCGAGATGAGAAAAACATTTTTCACACCAGATTTGGTGAATCTCTGGAATTCTTTGCCACAGAAGGTAGTTGAGGCCAGTTCATTGGCTATATTTAAGAGGGAGTTAGATGTGGCCCTTGTGGCTAAAGGGATCAGGGGGTATGGAGAGAAGGCAGGTACAGGATACTGAGGTGGATGTTCAGCCATGATCATATTGAATGGCGATGCAGGCTCGAAGGGCTGAATGGACTACTCCTGCACCTATTTTCTATGTTTCTATGTTTGCCTAGGAAATAAGGAGCATAGTGAGCCAGGGACTGATGGGCGTTGGCTCTTGTTGTCACAAACTGCACTTCCTAAAAAAATATTTTCGAAAGGCCATATATTTTATAAATAACCATCCATGCCACAGCCACCGTCACTGATTTTTATTCCTGTTACATACAGGCAAGTGCCTGTGAACTTCAAGGATTTGCAGATAAAGTTGTGAAGGACAGGGGTTATTGCGAGTGGATAGGGAGGAGATGCATAGCTTCCTGCCTTAGGGAGAATGAAATGTATGTCCATTGAGATCAAAGAGTGTACAGCTAGTTTTCAAAATAAAAACACTTAGCTTTTATATCTTTATTCTGAAAGGCCTGGGGTGCTGCCCTTAAGAGTTGAATGTCAGATTCTATTTCAGGCATGGGTAAATGGCAGATCCTGTGTTGCACTTTCCTTTTCCTCTTATATATTTAATATTATTTCATACAATGAAACAGGAGGCACTTTGACCAATTGAGCCTATGGTGCACCTGGGACTAAGGGTGCAATCCGTGTGGAATTTTTATATTCTCCCCGTGACCGCATGGGTTTTTCCCTGATGCTCCAGTTTCCTCCCACGCTCCAAAGACATACAGGTTTGTAGGTTAATTGGCTTCAGTAAAAATTGTAAATTCATATGTCCATATCTGAGGAAGGATGTGCTGGCTCTGGAGAGGGTCCAGTGGAGGTTTACAAGAATGATTCCAGGAATGAGTGGGTTAGCATATGATGAGCACTTGACAGCACAGGGCCTCTACTTGCTGGGATTTAGAAGGTTGAGGGGGGACCTAATTGAAACTTCCAGAATAATGAAAGGCATAGACAGAGTGGATGTGAAAAGGATGTTTCCACTGGTGGGAGAGTCTAGCACCAGAGGTCATAGCCTCAGAGTTAAAGGGCCCTCTAGAAAGGAGGTGAGGATGAACTTCTTTAGTCAGAGGGCAGTTAATCTGTGGAACATTGCCACAGAGGACTGTGGAGGCCAAGTCAGTGGATATTTTTAAGGCAGAGATAGACAAATTCTTGATCAGTATGGGTGTCAAGGGTTATGGGGAAAAGGCAGGACAATGGGATTATGAGGCAGAGATCACCCATGATTAAATGGTGGAGTAGACTCGATGGGATGAATGGCCTAATTCTATTCCTATAACTTGTAAACTTGTGAACTTGTGAATTGTCCCTAATGTGCAGAATAGTTCTAGTGTACGGGAATCGCTGATGGGCCAATGGGCCTGCTTCTGCACGATGTCTCTAAACTAAAAGTAGCTATGGTTACACAGGAGACACAAGGAATGCTTGAATCTTGAGCAAAACACTAAATGCTGGAAGAACTCAGCAGGCCAGGCAGCATCTGTGGAGGGAAATGGAAAGGCAACGTTTTGGGTCGGGATTTTTCTCCGGCCTGGTATCAGGTGGATCCTGAAGACCCAGTGCGCAGATGTACATTGGTTAGGCCCAAGGACAATGGAGAGGGGTTACATCTCAGTGTCCACACTACATATGGTTGCTTAGTAACTATGAAGAGGTATTGTAGAAAAATAGTTTGGGCAGCCATATCATACTGCGCATATGGATGGAAATTGAGGAGAGAGAGATTAACTTTATCATAATGAAATCATAACGTGTTAGATAAGAGCCTTGGCTGTTCTGTGCATGGATGGAAACTTGCCTGAAGGTATCAAACAAGGATCTCTGGATATGAAGGATGTGAACTTGGAAGCTCCAAATACTCAGGGATTTTGGGGGAGAGGGTAGTTGTGGATGACGGAGTGATCCATCAGAATGAAGGAGTCAACGTTCTGTCAAAGGGTTCAGGATCTGAAACAGTGGCCTTTTCTCTTTCCACAGAAGAGTTTAGTTTAGGTTATTACTGTTGTGTGTGCTGAGGTACAGTGTAAAGCCTTTTTGTTCTGTGCTATCCATTCAACTAAAAGGCTACACATGACTATATTCCTCACCTGCTGAGTGTTTCCCAGTATTCCCTCAGTTTTTATTATCAAATAAGTCAAGGGTTTGTTTTGAGATTTGAATGAACATTACAAATTTGAAGAAGGGATAATACCTGAAAGAACTGTTAACAATATTAAGGGCCAGGAATGATGCGAATGACAATGTTACATGAAATCATTTTTTTTTTAAATACTGCCTCTTTTTTAACGTATAAATTCAGCTTAAGTCTGATTTTGGAAATGAAATTCATCATTTGTTTCTTGAAATGCATAGTGGAATTGTTGTTTCTTATGGGGTACTATGTTTACATGCCTGTTGTGCTGCTGCAAGTAAGAATTTCATTGTTCTGTTTCAGGACATATGATAAGAAAACATTGTTGACTTGATTCTTGATATCATTTAGGTTCCTGATAAATGATGGATTGTGCAGTAAAGGGAAACTGAAGGGCGAAGTTACATGGGGCACACACCTCTTCAGGTCAGAAAACAGTGAAGTTGTGTGAAAACAGGGCAGTCTGATCCGATGCTCGAAAATAACAGGAGGGGGAGGGGGAAGAAAGGTACAATTAAAAATGAGGAATTTATACTTCCATAAAACAAAATAGGCAGAGCTAATAATCAGGAAGTAGGGCACCAGCTCATTCTAACTTTGCTGTGCATAACATATGTTTCCTGAGGAAGTACATGAAAGGAGGGATTTTAAACTGAGTGAAACCATAAAATAAAAGATAATTGGGCATTATCTCAATACAATTCTAAATGGGAAAGAGGAAACGTATGTGGAAGAAATTCCTCAGCAAAACATTATGAATTTGAAAGTAGTAAAAGAAAACAAGATTGAGCTGAAGACAGACAGGAAGAAAGAGATTCTTTGTCGAATTATTATTTTCTGTTAACCTGATGGTAATGACGAGGTTTCTGTTGGTCTAATGGGACATGGGGCGTGGGAAAGGGGAAGACAACATGATGGAATGATCCAGTGCATTCGTAAAGTTCTCAGTTCTTAAGGGGACAGCTATTTGAAAGTGCCCCCCCATGGGAATTAAGCTTCAGATCATTAGTCATGCTGTGGTAAAGAGACCTTAATTCTCATTATCAGTAACTAATCTGTCCCGTGCAGTTCTTCCGAACATATCAAGCGTTCCTGTGACTTTATTTTCTAAAGTAGTAATTCATCATTTCAGGTTGATACCCTTCTTCAGTCTTCTGAAGAAAGGTCTCAACCCAAAGCAGCGCCTATCCATGTTCTCCAGGGATGCTGCCTGACCTGCTCAGTTACTCCAGCACTTTGTGTCCTTTCGTGTATCAACCAGCATCTACAGTTCTTTGTTTCTACTTAAGAAGTTCATCCTTTCATTCCATAGCCCTCCGACTTGTTACTTCATTCTCCTATGTCTTGTCTTTTGGAAGTCCCCTTTGACCACGTTATGTAATCATATACAGTGGTCAGCGGGGAGCACGGCTGGAATATTTGGTCTCATAACCTCAGGAAGGATATACTTGCAATGGGCAGAGCCCAACAAAATGGGATTGGTATAGTAGAGAAAAAGGTCAGTATGGATGTGACGGGCCAAACGATTTGTTTCTGTGACACACAATTCTATGATTATTTGAGACCAGGTTGCTTTCTGGGATTGTTGTAGGGGCTGAGTGGTTTGTTGAGTGAAAAGCGATTACAGGAGTTTATCCATGAGTTATAAAAGAGATTATGAGCGGCACGGTTGCGCAGCGGTAGAGTTGCTGCCTTACAGCGCCAGAGACCCGAGTTCGATCCTGACTATTGGTGCTGTCTGTACAGAGTTAGTACATTCTCTCCGTGACCGCGTAGGTTTTTGCTGGTTGCTCTGTTTTCCTCCCATATTCCAAAGACGTACTGATTTGTAGGTTAAATGGCTTTGGTAAAAATTGTAAATTGTCCCTAGTGTAGTGCACGTACAGGGTGGACCAAATATCCTGTTTCTACGCTGTATCTCCCTAAAGTCAAATCTAAAAAAGCTGGCCTTATGGGGTTTGATAGCGTCAATGCAGAGATGTTTACCCCTGACTTGGAAGTCCAGAAACTATGATTATAATGTTTTATTTTGAGGATAGCATAGAGGCACAGTAGATTGAATGGTCTCTGTAAAATCGCCCCTATTAACATAGAAACATAGAAACATAGAAAATAGGTGCAGGAGGAGGCCATTCGGCCCTTCGAGCCAGCACTGCCATTCATTGTGATCATGGCTGATCGTCCCTAATCAATAACCCGTGCCTGCCTTCTCCCCATATCCCTTGATTCCACTAGCCCCTAGAGTTCTATCTAACTCTCTCTTAAATCCATCCAGTGATTTGGCCTCCACTGCCCTCTGTGGCAGGGAATTCCACAAATTCACAACTCTCCGGGTGAAAATGTTTGTTCTCACCTCAGTCTTAAATGGCCTCCCCTTTATTCTAAGTCTGTGGCCCCTGGTTCTGGACTCACCCAACATTGGGAACATTTTTCCTGCATCTAGCTTGTGCAGTCCTTTTATAATTTTATATGTTTCTGTAAAATATCCCCTCATCCTTCTAAACTCCAGTGAATACAAGCCTAGCCTTTTCAATCTTTCTTCATATGACACTCCCGCCATCCCAGGGATCAATTTTGTGAGCCTACGCTGCACTGCTTCAATCACAAGGATGTCCTTCCTCAAATTAGGAGACCAAAACTGTACACAATACTCCAGATGTGGTCTTACCAGAGCCCTATACAACTATTGTGTAGGGAATGGATGAGAAAGTGGAAAAACAGAACTAGTGTGAGCGGGTGGCCGATGGTAGGTGTGCACTCATTGGGCCGAATGGCCTGTTTCCATGCTATGTCTCTAAACTAAAAGTAAATGACAAAGTACATCTGCATCTAGTTATCTAATCAACATGTAGAGGAACCAACGAGAGAGCAGGCTATTTTAGACTGGGTATTGAGTAATGAGGAAGGGTTAGTTAGCAGTCTTCTTGTACGTGCCCCCTTGGGCAAGAGTGACCATAATATGGTTGAGTTCTTCATTAGGATGAAGAGTGACATTGTTAATTCAGAAACAATGGTTCTGAACTTAAGGAAAGGTAACTTTGAGGGTATGAGACGTGAATTGGCCAAGATTGACTGGCAATTAATTCTAAAAGGGTTGACGGTGGATATGCAATGGAAGACATTTAAAGACTGCATGGATGAACTACAAAAATTGTTCATCCCAGTTTGGCAAAAGAATAAATCGGGGAAGGTAGTGCATCCGTGGATAACAAGGGAAATCAGGGATAGTATCAAAGCGAAGGATGATGCGTACAAATTAGCCTGAAAAAGCAGCATACCAGAGGACTGGGAGAAATTCAGAGACAAGCAGAGGAGGACAAAGGGCTTAATTAGGAAAGGAAAAATAGATTATGAAAGAAAACTGTCAGGGAACATAAAAACTGACTGCAAAAGTTTTTATAGATATGTGAAAAGAAAGAGATTAGTTAAAACAAATGTAGGTCCCTTGCAGTCAGAAACAGGTGAGTTGATCATGGGGAACAAGGATATGGTGGACCAATTGAATAACTACTTTGGTTCCGTCTTCACTAAGGAAGACATAAATAATCTGCCGGAAATAGCAGGGGACTGCGGGTCAAAGGAGTTGGAGGAATTGAGTGAAATCCAGGTTAGTCGGGAAGTGGTGTTGGGTAAATTGAATGGATTAAATGCCGATAAATCCCCAGGGCCAGATAGGCTGCATCCCAGAGTACTTAAGGAAGTAGCTCCAGAAATTGTGGATGCATTAGTAATAATCTTTCAGAACTCTTTAGATTCTGGAGTAGTTCCTGAGGATTGGCGGGTAGCAAACGTAACCCCACTTTTTAAGAAGGGAGGGAGAGAGAAAACGGGGAATTACAGACCAGTTAGTCTAACATCGGTAGTGGGGAAAGTGCTAGAGTCAGTTATTAAAGATGGGATAGCAGCACATTTGGAAAGTGGTGAAATCATTGGACAAAGTCAGCATGGATTTACGAAAGGTAAATCATGTCTGACGAATCTTATAGAATTTTTCTAGGATGTTACTAGTAGCATGGATAGGGGAGAACCAGTGGATGTGGTGTATCTGGACTTCCAGAAGGCTTTCGACAAGGTCCCACATAAGAGATTAGTATACAAACTTAAAGCACACGGCATTGGGGGTTCAGTATTGATGTGGATAGAGAACTGGCTGGCAAACAGGAAGCAAAGAGTAGGAGTAAACAGGTCCTTTTCACAATGGCGGGCAGTGACTAGTGGGGTACCGCAAGGCTCAGTGCTGGGACCCCAGCTATTTACAATATATATTAATGATCTGGATGAGGGAATTGAAGGCAATATCTCCAAGTTTGCGGATGACACTAAGCTGGGGGGCAGTGTTAGCTGTGAGGAGGATGCTAGGAGACTGCAAGGTGACTTGGATAGGCTGGGTGAGTGGGCAAATGTTTGGCAGATGCAGTATAATGTGGATAAATGTGAGGTTATCCATTTTGGTGGCAAAAACAGGAAAGCAGACTATTATCTAAATGGTGGCCGATTAGGAAAAGGGGAGATGCAGCGAGACCTGGGTGTCATGGTACACCAGTCATTGAAAGTAGGCATGCAGGTGCAGCAGGCAGTGAAGAGAGCGAATGGTATGTTAGCATTCATAGCAAAAGGGTTTGAGTATAGGAGCAGGGAGGTTCTACTGCAGTTGTACAGGGTCTTGGTGAGACCACACCTGGAGTATTGCGTACAGTTTTGGTCTCCAAATCTGAGGAAGAACATTATTGCCATAGAGGGAGTGCAGAGAAGGTTCACCAGACTGATTCCTGGAATGTCAGGACTGTCTTATGAAGAAAGACTGGATAGACTTGGTTTATACTCTCTAGAATTTAGGAGATTGAGAGGGGATCTTATAGAAACTTACAAAATTCTTACGGGGTTGGACAGGCTAGATGCAGGAAGATTGTTCCCGATGTTGGGGAAGTCCAGGACAAGGGATCACAGCTTAAGGATAAGGGGGAAATCCTTTAAAACCGAGATGAGAAAAACTTTTTTCACACAGAGAGTGGTGAATCTCTGGAACTCTCTGCCACAGAGGGTAGTTGAGGCCAGTTCATTGGCTATATTTAAGAGGGAGTTAGATGTGGCCCTTGTGGCTAAGGGGATTAGAGGGTATGGAGAGAAGGCAGGTACGGGATACTGAGTTGGATGATCAGCCATGATCATATTGAATGACTGTGCAGGCTCGAAGGGCCGAATGGCCTACTCCTGCACCTAATTTCTATGTTTCTATGTTTACATAGGTATTTGGCTACTAAGTGAAATGAGAGAGAGGAGTGAATCGTTGGAATTCATAACTCAAGAAGACAGTGAAGGCTTATGAATAGTTATTTTGGATAGTAATGCAGTGTGAGCGTGTCTGTGTGTGCGTGTATGTCTTTGCGTGTCTGTGTGTGCGTGTATGTCTGTGCTTGTCTGTGTGTGCGTGTATGTCTGTGTGTGGGTGTATGTCTTTGCGTGTCTGTGTGTGCGTGTATGTCTGTGCTTGTCTGTGTGTGCGTGTATATCTGTGCATGCGTGTGTGTGCACTCAAGAAAGAGAGATGCATAAATTGTTTCCTCTGACAACCAACAGAAAGATTGTTTTTTCAAGGATTAACAGCCTCAACTATTAATCACTATTAACATGCAAATTGAGGGGAGTGTTACTGTGAGAAAATTGAAGTGGAGAGAGCTCTCCTTTTAAAATATGAGTAATCTTAAGTACTAAAATGTAGGTGTTTGTCTGACATCTGTTTTTCTGTCTTTCACCACCGTCCTTCTTTTGCAGTCTGTGGGGGGGGGGGGGGGGGGGGGGGGGGGGGAGGGGGGAGGGTCTCAGATTTCAATTGATTGAAATTATCTCCTTTCTTAATAAAAAGTCAACAACTTCATGAAGAGTGGAGAGTATGTTGTGAACTGAGAAATTAATTTCAAATTTTTTTGGGCACATAGACTTGGTTAAGTTTGATTAACAAAGAAAACACCGTTGAGATTATAGCTTTTTGAGGCACCATAGAAATTGGAAGTACGCCCTGGTTCTCAAGAATACTAAATACAAGTCAGTTTAACAAGATGAACTTAGGCTCCCTTTCTCATGAATTGTAGTATGAATTAATTCATATGGTATTTTGAAGAATAATATATCCTTTCAAGGATTTTGGACTGATGGAGCCTGTCAAGAATATTTTTCATTGCCATCTAACAATTTCTGAGGATGGTTTGCCTTCTGCCATGCATCATCTGGATTCCCAAGGAATCACCATCCAGGCTGAAGAATTGCCAGCTTTAGTCATTTTACAAGCTTGTAAACCAGTGACCCTTCGTCTGACCTCAAAGCTTATTGGTGTCAATAGGCGGAGAAGGTCTTGACATATAACCCTGAATGAAAGTAAGCCTTAAGTACCGATGTGTAGGAAAGGACTGCTGACGCTGGTTTAAATCGAAGGTAGACACAAAATGCTGGAATAATTTAGCGGGACCGGCAGAATCTCTGGAGAAAAGGAATGGGTGACATTTCGGGTGGAGACCCTTCTTCAGACTGATGTCAGGGGAGTGAGATGGGACAGAGATAGAATGTAGTCAGAGACAGTAAGACTCGTGGGAGAACTGGGAATGGGGGGGATGGAGAGAGAGGGAAAGCAAGTGCTACTTGAGGTTAGAGAAGTCATAGACATACGTAGACATATAGATACATAGACATTCGGCCCTTCGAGCCAGCACCGCCATTCAATGTGATCATGGCTGATCATCCACAAGTCAATTTTCATACCGCTGGAGTTGATGATTATTTGTGCGGTCATTAATCAACATGGATCGACCCTCCAATTAGCTCTTTGTTGGCTTTTGAATGTGGTGTTTCTCAGCATCATTTGAGTTCATGTTCCCAGCTGCAAAAGGATGTTTACCTCAAGCATTGCCACTTTAAGTCAAAATGTAATGTTTGCTTGCTTTAAAACCTTGCTAGGTGGAAATAGGATCCATTTGATTTTAAACTAAAACCAAAATGGGTTATTTTTTGGTGTGTCTTTGGTTTACATGAAATTAATAGTGAGTAGCTGACAAACACCTAGAGCACAGGCGAGCACGTAGAAATCCACTCTCCCAGGACACAGATATAATACAGTTAAATGGTAACATGAAGTTAGAAGGGAGAGATGGAGAGGCAAATCTAATAGGGTGAAATATTGAATGGAAAGAGAGAAATATGGAGGAGAATTAAAATGAAAATGAGGTGAGGTGAGATAGATTGGACACAAAGGAGCAGATGAAGAGGTTCAAGATATTAGATAATTCACAAAGGGGACATTAAACTGTGGGGGAGAGATCGAAACATGCAGAAACAATTCATAACAGATAAAAATTATAAGCCAATTCCAACACTCCATCTGCAACATTCCAACATTCCCAAAGCATCACACTTGCCAATTCCTGCTTCCAATCCATTTACTGCACGCCTCAATACATTTCAGCTGCCAGTATTTCATGGTCACATACCATTTGCACCTTTCCTTTCCAGAACTTTTAACGTCCTCCCCAAATTGTCCCTCTTTTCTATTGCTCTCAATAGTACTTACTTCTCCATCATTGGGAATGCTTTACTGCCTTTCCAGCCTCTAGCCCAGACACCTAAATCACGCCACCATCCTACATCATAATACAGCCTCACCTTACACCTGTACTCCTTCATTTACCTGCTTATTATTATTTCCTGTTACAGATCCAAGCTTAGAACCCATGCAACCTTTCCATTCTCCTGACAGTGTCCATGATAATTATCCAAATGTGTACACCAATTGCTGGCTCATACACAATGGTCCCTGCAACTGCCATTATTTTTCTAGCCTTCCAGTCCTTTCTCATCACTTTTTGTGTGACCCTTGTTGAATGCCCATTATTATCTTCTTCAGCAATTATTGCTGCAGCAATCACCCATAGCAGATGATACAAAAATTAGATATCAGGTTGACAGTGTGGAGAAAACTTTAGATTTCGGGAAGATACAGATAGTCTGGCCAGTTTCGCAGATAAGTGGCAAACAACATGTAATCTAGAGAAGTGAGAGGAAGTGCATTTGGGAAAGCAACATTGCAAGGGAATATAAATTAACTAGACTAAGTGGGACCCGTTGGGTCCCATGTTCACATGGGAGGGCTGGTCCCCCGACACAATATTCCACCTCTCCAATTCCAATATTGGTGGCCAGTGGGGGGGCTTTCTGTAGTGCTGGTATGGGTTCTTGGGGTGGCAGCTCAGTCCCTCAAGCCTGATCTGCTGACAGCTCACTCACGGCTGGTGGGCTGGCAGTTGATATGACTATTCCTTGAAATTCCATTTCAAGCAGGGTGCAAGGCCACCAAATTCAAATCCATGTTCCTACCATTTCAAGCAGGGTTCAAGGCCACCAAATTCAAGTGAAGTTTCTTACCACTATGAGCAGGGTGCAAGGCCACCAAATTCAAGTGCAGTTTCCAACCACTTCAAGCAGGGTGCAAGGCCACCATATTCAACACCACTTCCTGACTAACCTGGATTTCACTCAGTTCCTCTATCTCCTTTGACCCGCGGTCCCCTGCTATTTCCGGCAGATTATTTATGTCTTCCTTAGTGAAGACGGAACCAAAGTAGTTATTCAATTGGTCCGCCATATCCTTGTTCCCCATGATCAACTCACCTGTTTCTGACTGCAAGGGACCTACATTTGTTTTAACTAATCTCTTTCTCTTCACATATCTATAAAAACTTTTGCAGTCAGTTTTTATGTTCCCTGCCAGTTTTCTTTCATAATCTATTTTCCCTTTCCTAATTAAGCCCTTTGTCCTCCTCTGCTGGTCTCTGAATTTCTCCCAGTCCTCTGGTATGCTGATTTTTCTGGCTAATTTGTACGCATCATCTTTTGCTTTGATACCATCCCTGATTTCCCTTGTTATCCACGGATGCACTACCTTCCCTGATTTATTCTTTTGCCAAACTGGGATGAACAATTTTTGTAGTTCATCCATGCAGTCTTTAAATACCTTCCATTGCATATCCACCATCAACCCTTTTAGAACTAATTGCCAGTCAATCTTAAAAATCACAGCCGTAAGTGGTAGAGTTTATCTAAAATCAATATACAATGCAAACAGGAAGTACGTGCATTTGCAGTAGTGCCTTTTAACTTCAAGCCAAAGCACCCAAGCCGCCATTTACAGTAAGTAGTGCCTTTCAACTTCAAGCCAAAGCACCCAAGCCACCATTTGCTGTAAGTAGTGCCTTTCAACTTCAAGCCAAAGCACCCAAGCCACCATTTGCAGTAAGTAGTGCCTTTCAACTTCAAGCCAAAGCACCCAAGCCACCATTTGCAGTAAGTAGTGACTTGCAACTTCAAGCCAAAGCACCCAAGCCACCATTTGCAGCTAGTGCCTTTCAACCTCATGCCACCATTTGCAGTAAGTAGTGCCTTTCAACCTCATGCCACCATTTGCAGTAAGTAGTGCCTTTCAACTTCAAGCCAAAGCACCCAAGCCACCATTTGCAGTAAGTAGTGCCTTTCAACTTCAAGCCAAAGCACCCAAGCCACTATTTGCAGTAAGTAGTGTCTTTCAACTTCATGCCACCATTTGCAGTAAGTAGTGCCTTTCAACTTCAAGCCAAGGCACCCAAGCCACCATTTGCAGTAAGAAATGCCTTTCAACTTCAAGCCAAATCACCCGCCACCATTTGCAGTAAGTAGTGCCTTTCAACTTCAAGCCAAAGCACCCAAGCCACCATTTGCAGTAAGTAGTCCCTTTCAATTTCAAGCAAAGCACCCAAGCCACCATTTGCAGTAAGTAGTGCCTTTCAACCTCAAGCCAAAGCACCCAAGCCACCATTTGCAGTAAATAGTGCCTTTCAACTTCAAGCCAAAGCACCCAAGCCGCCATTTGCAGTAAGTAGTGCCTTTCAACTTCAAGCCAAAGCACCCAAACAACCATTTGCAGGCAGTGCCTTTTTACTTCAAACAAACCATATCTTCATTTTCAAACCACATTAAGGGTACTCACAGTTGTGTAGACATTTCTTCAGTTATTCAGAGCTCAGAGAGACGTGACCCTTGGCTTCATCCATCTTGCAGAGACTGAGTGAGGCACACCACTTCCTGGTTTTATAGTCCCTCCCCCTCCCTCCAGCAGGGGCAGCAGAGAGAATGATGAATTTTTTAAAAACATTAATATCTCTCTGATTTGTCATCTATGGGAAAATCTTTCACACCCGTAAGGCGGAGGGGGGCTCTGAGCGAGGTGGCCAAAAATGACGGCCAAAGGTGGCGGCGTTCTGTCGGAAATCGCAGCACAGTGGGCCAAAAGCAGTCAAGAGCAGACTTTTAGTAATATAGATGAGAGTATAGTATCTTCTGTGGAAAAACAAAGGGACAAAGTATATGTCCAGAGGTCCTTACAGTTAGCAAATCAAACTAATAATATGTTTTAAAAGGCAATCAGGAAGTTTTCCTAGATTAGCCAAGGCACAGAACATAAGGCCTAGAAAATTATAATCATCCCTGTTAGACCACGGCCTCAGTACTGTGTGACATTATGATTAACATCCTACAGGAAATGTGTGATTGTATGAATGAATACGTTTATTGGTCAAGTATTCACATACAAGGAATTTGCCTTGGTGCTCTGCCTGTAAGTGACAACATGACATACAGTGACAGTTAGGAATGACACATGAAACATTAAACGTTAAACTTTTAGAGAAGGTGAAGAGGAGAATTACAATAATGTTCCCAGAACTGGATAATTGTTGCTACAAGGAGAGATTGGATAAAGTAGCGCGGCCTTTCCTGCCGGGATCGACCAGAGCTCCAGCAGCGGCGGGACAGCGCTGAAACATCGCGGGGCTGGCGATGCCTTACCGGGGATCGCCGTCTGGAGCCCGGAATGCTGGACCTGCTGCACCGTTTTATGGAGCTGCGGTTTGCGGGCTCCCAACGCGGGCGGCGCTGATGGACAGCACGGGGTCCTGTGACTCTGCCCGGCTCGGGAGCTGCGGACTCGGGAGCTGCGGACTCCGGCTGCGGGAGGCGGCTGATCAGGAGGTCCGGGCCGTTGAGGAGGAGGATGTTCACCGTCGGGGTTCGGCGTCGGCGTTCCACCAGCCCGGCGTGAGGGCCTGAACATCGGGCCACCCGGGGCGGCGACTGCGGGTGCTAGGAAGACCTCGACCACGAGTGAACATCTGGGAAGAACGGAGGGGAGACTGGCTGGACTATGGTGCCTTCCTCACCTTGGTGCCACTGTGTTATGTTGTGTCGTGGACTTTCAGTGTTTGTGCTTTTTTTTAAATTCTATTTTATTTTTAATATGTTTTCTTATTTATTATTATTTTTTATTTTTTATTTTTATGATACTGCCTGTAAGGGAAATTCATTTTGTTGTCTCTAACTGAGACAATGACAATAAATTTGAATACAATACAATAGGGTTGGTTTCTTTTGGAGAAAGGAGGGATTCTAATCTGAGGTGTACAAAATTATGAAGGCCCCAGAGCGAGTAAATAGGAAAGATCTATTTCACTTGGCAGAGGAGACAAACAGTGGAGGGTATAGGTTTAAACCAGGGAGATTGGAGGGAAGATGAGGACAACATTTTTCACTCAGATGGCTGGAGAACTCACTGGCCAAAGGACGGGAGAGGCAGAATCACATGTGAAAGGTAATTGGATGTATACCTCAAAATCAAAGACCAGCACAGACTCTATGGGCCAAATGGCCCCCTCATGTATCATAAATCTTCGATGATACTGTTAATGAATCCTGAACATCCCTCTACCAAACCCAAAACCATGCCTTCAGATACTATTAAACAGCACATTCACACTGGATACTCCTTAAAACAATACTATTTCACAATCACCCTAATACTTTTGCAAGGTTTGTGAATCCTATGCCCCAACTCAAACAACACAAATGTGTCTACTACCTAATACATATATTTGCATTTAAACATTGTCCAAGGCCAATGCAAGGGTTTTATTTTTATACCACATTATTCAAGTAGCCATCCATTTCCCTTTCAAAGCTATAATGATTTGTTTTCTTCTAGCCTTCTCTCAGGTGAAGCATTCCTCATCCTAACCATTCTTAGATGTGTGTTCTAGTTACTAAACCACTGGCCGGTGAAACTAAACATGAACCTGCAAATTTGGAGAAGGAATGGGCCACCCGGCTCCCAGAGCCTTCATCTGACATTAAATAAGGTCACGGCTGATCTGATTGTGACCTGAGCCCTGCATTCCTGTCGAATTAGCCTCTTGATTATCAATGAAAAACCTTCGGGACGTCAATTGCCCCTATCAGATTTCCTTCAAACTATCTCCTTTCCATTGAAAAGACTTCCTTTTGGTCAGTGTTTCTTCAGATTTATGACTTATTTTAATATCATCTAAATACTTGCTTTGCCATTTCTAGAGCCTAGAACAATGAAAACTAAACATAATTGTTTACCCATGACAATAAATATAGGCTTAGTGTTACTTTAACTTTTAACCTACAGCTTGTTTTTAAAATGGATTCATCGAGTTGTCTCACTTTTGAAGAATTAAGAATCATGAAACTTCCAATCTATTAATCCTCTTTTGAAATCACTTATCCTTTTTTTTTAATAAAGAACCAAGTTGCCTTTGTTTGTGACATCAGTAAATATTCATATAGTGCTCAAATCCTCAAGTCAAAATGATTTATACAACACTGAACCAAACACTAATCACCAGGGATCCACTGTTTATATCTCTCAAAGGTCAAAATCTATCTATTTTTCACTGCTCTCTGTTTTTTACCCTTCAGACAATTTCTAATCCATGTTGCCACATGTTCTTTAATGCCTTGCGTTTTAACATTAACAATGCATTTCCTTATGTGGCACCATAACAGAGACCATTTGAAAACTTTTACTACATTTCTTCCATCAGTAAATTGTTATTTTTTTCAGATAATCATTTCAATTGGTTCTGAAATGATTTATGTTTTACAAACATCAATGAAAGAATGTGAAAAAATAAAAATAAACTTGACTGAAGACTAAAATGTAAATATCGGTGTAGACTAAACCCACCATTGATAGACTGAATGGCAAGAGGGAATCTGAATTGACTAGAAATTATTTTACTTAAATTAGGCTGATGAAAAGAAATTGCAAATTGACACAATAAATTAATGCAGGATAAAATATTTTATGCACATATACTGCAAATAACAAAATTAGAAAAGATCTGAAAAAGAGTAATGCTGTTAAGAGATACTTACATGTGAATTAATAAGGTGGCACAGCTGGTAGAGATACAAGTGTTCAAAAGGGAACTGCAGATGCTGGAATATCGAAGGTACACAAAATTGCTGGGGAAACTCAGCGGGTGCAGCAGCATCTATGGAGCGAAGGAAATAGGCGACGTTTCGGGCCGAAACCCTTCTTCAGACTGATGGGGGGTGGGGGGGGGGAGAAAGAAGGAAAAGGGGAGGAGGAGGAGGAGCCCGAGGGCGGGCGGATGGGCGGGTGGGAGGAGACAGCTAGAGGGTTAAGGAAGGGGAGGAGAGAGCAAGGGCTAGCAAAATTGGGAGAATTCAATGTTAATGCCATACGGACGCAAGGTCCCCAGACGGAATATGAGGTGCTGTTCCTCCAATTTCCGCTGTTGCTCACTCTGGCAATGGAGGAGACCCAGGACAGAGAGGTCGGATTGGGAATGGGAGGGGGAGTTGAAGTGCTGAGCCACCGGGAGTTCAGGTAGGTTATTGCGGACTGAGCAGAGGTGTTCGGCGAAACGATCGCCCAACCTACGCTTGGTCTCCCCGATGTAAATCAGCTGACATCTAGAGCAGCGGATGCAGTAGATGAGGTTGGAGGAGATACAGGTGAACCTTTGTCGCACCTGGAACGACTGCTTGGGTCCTTGAATGGAGTCGAGGGGGGAGGTGAAGGGACAGGTGTTGCATTTCTTGCGGTTGCAACTGAAAGTGCCCGGGGAGGGGGTGGTGCGGGAGGGAAGGGAAGAATTGACGAGGGAGTTGCGGAGGGAGCGGTCTTTGCGGAAGGCAGACATGGGGGGAGATGGGAAGATGTGGCGAGTGGTGGGGTCACGTTGGAGGTGGCGGAAATGGCAGAGGATTATGTGTTGTATTTGCCGGCTGGTGGGGTGAAAGGTGAGGACCAGAGGGACTCTGCCCTTGTTGCGAGTGCGGGGATGGGGAGAGAGAGCAGTGTTACGGGGTATGGATGAGACCCTGGTGTGAGCCTCATCTATGGTGGCGGAGGGGAATCCCCGTTCCCTGAAGAACGAGGACATTTCCGATGCCCTGGTATGGAATGTCTCATCCTGGGAACAGATGCGGCGTAGGCGGAGGAATTGGGAGTAGGGGATGGAGTCTTTACAGGGGGCAGGGTGGGAAGACGTGTAGTCCAGATAGAGATACAAGTTTGATCATGACATCGGGTGCTGTCTATGTGGAGTTTGCACATTCTCCCTGTGACCACTTGTGTTTCCTCCGGGTGCTCCAGTTTCCTCCCGCATCCCAAAGACATGTAGGATTGTAGGTTAATTGGCCTCTGTAAAATTATCCTAAATGTGTAGGGACGGGGATGAGAAAGTGGGATAACATAGAGCTAGTGTGAATGAGTGGTCAGCATGGTCCAGATGGACCAAAGGGCCTGTTTTTATTCCATTTCTATAAACTCTCAACTTTAAAGTGGCGTAAACTGTACAACCGCCAACAAAAGAATGAAACAACACGGACAACAGAAAAAGGGGAACTGTTAGATGCACTATACTGATTAATGACAGCCAATTTAAGTATCAAAGCAAAAAAAAGTTTATAATGCAAAATATAACATAATGGTATTGATAGAAGATGGGCTGTTAACAGCAACCAGAGAAGAGACATATATTGGTATTTCCAGTTGTCAAGATGTCATGACTGGTGTGCCACAAGAATCAGTTCTGTGGGGGTTAATTGTTTTTGTGTTTATATAAATTACTTAGCAGAAAGCATCAAAGCTATGGCAAATGAATATCTTGACAGCACAAAAAAGTAATAGATTGAGAGAATGCCTGTGCAAATGTTTCTTCTGTATCATAGAGTCATAGAGTAATACAGCAAGGAAACAGGCCCTTCGGGCCAACTTGCCCACGCTGGCCAACATGTTCCAGTTACACTAATCCTACCTCCCCGCGTTTGGTCCATATCCCTCCAAACCTGTCCTATCCATATACCGTCCTACTGTTTCTTAAATGTTGGGATAGTCCCAGCCTCAACTACCGCCTCAGGCAGCTTGTTCCATACACCCACCATCTTTTGTGTGAAAAAGTTACCCCTCGAATTCCTATTGAATCTTTTCCCCTTCTCTGAGCAAGAGACTCTGTGCATCTACCCGATCTTTTCCGCTCATGATTTTATACACCTCTATAAGATCAATCCTCATCCTCCTGCCCTCCAAAGAATAGAGTCCCAGCCTACTCAACCTCTCCCTCCTTATAGCTGAGACCTTCTGTTCTGGCAGCATCCTCGTAAATCTTCTCTGTACCCTTTCCAGCTTGATAACATATTTCCTACAACACGGTGCCCAGAACTGAACACAATACTCTAAATGTGGCCTCACCAACATCTTATACAACTGCAACATGACCTCCCAACCTCTAAACTCAATACCCTGAATGATGATCAATGTGTCAAAAGCCTTTTTGACCACCCTATCTACCTGTGACTTCACCTTCAAGGAACCATGCCACTACATTCCGAGATCCCTCTGCTCTACAACACTCCCCAGAGCCCTACCATTCACTGTGTAGGTCCTGCCTATGTTAGACTTCCCAAAATGCAACACTTCACATTTCTCTGTATTAAATTCCATCAACCATTCCTCAGCCCACCTGGCCAATCGATCGAGGTCCTGCTGCAATTTTTCACAACCATCTTCATGATCTGCAAAACCACCCACTTTTGTATAATCTCAGTATGATTTGTTAACAAATAAGTGAGATAATGTGTAAAGACTGTAAAGGTGAAGTTTCTTATAAGACCGGTATAGTAAATATGTGAGGATCAACTATATAACCATATAACCATATAACAATTACAGCACGGAAACAGGCCATCTCGACCCTTCTAGTCCGTGCCGAACACGTATTCTCCCCTAGTCCCATATACCTGCGCTCAGACCATAACCCTCCATTCCTTTCCCGTCCATATAACTATTCAATTTATTTTTAAATGATAAAATCGAACCTGCCTCCACCACCTTCACTGGAAGCTCATCCACAGCCACCACTCTCTGAGTAAAGAAGTTCCCCCTCATGTTACCCCTAAACTTCTGTCCCTTAATTCTCAAGTCATGTCCCCTTGTTTTAATCTTCCCTACTCTCAGTGGGAAAAGCTTATCCACGTCAACTCTGTCTATCCCTCTCATCATTTTAAAGACCTCTATCAAGTCCCCCCTTAACCTTCTGCGCTCCAAAGAATAAAGCCCTAACTTGTTCAACCTTTCTCTGTAACTTAGTTGCTGAAACCCAGGCAACATTCTAGTAAATCTCCTCTGTACTCTCTCTATTTTGTTGACATCCTTCCTATAATTAGGCGACCAAAATTGTACACCATACTCCAGAATTGGCCTCACCAATGCCTTGTACAATTTTAACATTACATCCCAACTTCTATACTCAATGCTCTGATTTATAAAGGCCAGCACACCAAAAGCTTTCTTTACCACCCTATCTACATGAGATTCCACTTTCAGGGAACTGTGCACAGTTATTCCCAGATCCCTCTGTTCAACTGCATTCTTCAATTCCCTACCGTTTACCATGTACGTCCTATTTTGATTTGTCCTGCCAAGATGCAGCACCTCACACTTATCAGCATTAAACTCCATCTGCCATCTTTCAGCCCACTCTTCCAACTGGCATAAATCTCTCTGTAGACTTTGAAAATCTACTTCATTATCCACAACCCCACCTATCTTAGTATCATCTGCATACTTACTAATCCAATTTACCTCCCATCATCCAGATCATTGATGTACATGACAAACAACAGTGGACCCAACACAGATCCCTGTGGCACCCCACTAGTCACTGGCCTCCCTGACAAACAGCCATCCACCATTACTCTCTGGCATCTCCCATTCAGCCACTGTTGAATCCATCTTGCTACTCCACCATTAATACCCAACAATTGAACCTTCTTAACCAACCTTCCGTGAGGAACCTTGTCAAAGGCCTTACTGAAGTCCATATATACAACATCCACTGCTTTACCCTCATCAATTTCCCGAGTAACCTCTTCAAAAAATTCAAGAAGATTAGTCAAACATGACCTTCCAGGCACAAATCCATGTTGACTGTTCCTAATCAGACCCTGTTTATCCAGATGCTTATATATATTATCTCTAAGTACCCTTTCCATTAATTTGCCCACCACTGACGTCAAACTAACAGGTCTATAATTGCTAGGTTTACTCTTAGACCCCTTTTTAAACAATGGAACAACATGCGCAGTACGCCAATCCTCCGGCACTATTCCCGTTTCTAATGACATTTGAAATATTTCTGTCATAGCCCCTGCTATTTCTACACTAACTTCCCTCAATGTCCTAGGGAATATCCTGTCCGGACCTGGAGACTTATCCACTTTTATATTTCTCAAAAGTGTCAGTACTTCCTCTTCTTTGAATCTCATAGTTTCCATAGCTACTCTACTTGTTTCCCTTACCTCACATAATTTAATATCCTTCTCCTTGGTGAATACCGAAGAAAAGAAATTGTTCAATATCTCCCCCATCTCTTTTGGCTCTGTAGATAGCTGTCCACTCTGACTCTCTAATGGACCAATTTTATCCCTCGTTATCCTTTTGCTATTAATATAGCTATAGAAACCCTTTGTATTTACTTTCACCTTACTTGCCAAAGCAACCTCATATCTTCTTTTAGCTTTTCTAATTTCTTTCTTAAGATTCTTTTTACATTCTTTATACTCCTTAAGCACCTCATTTACTCCATGCTGCCTATAATTATTGTAGATCTCCCTCTTTTTCCAAACCAAGTGTCCAATTTCCCTTGAAAACCATGGCTCTTTCCGATTTTTACTATTTCCTTTCAACCGAACAGGGACATAAAGATTCTGTACTCTTAAAATGTCACCTTTAAATGTCCTCCATTTCTCTTCCACATCTTTCCCATAAAACAAACTGTCCCATGAAATTCATTAATTTTTATATTAAATTGTGGCCAATACAAAAAGAACTGCTGGCGTAAATTAGACGGAAGAAGGATCTTAGTCCGAAACGTCACCCATTCCTTCTGTCCAGAGATGCTGCCTGTGTCTATGTGTTGTGTCTATCTAGTGTCAGTTCTTATCCCAGCTTTCACAATAATGATTGTGTATAGTTATAATTATACCTCAGATCTTACAGACACTACTTATCCCATCTCATTATGATTTGTTAACAAACAAGTGAAATAATGTGTGCAAGCACTACCAAATAGTTGGCATAGCGTGTGCCTGCTTGGGGAGAGAATGACTCTTCCACTTCAGTCGGCACATTTGTTTAGTCTTTTGGCTGCACGTCACTTGATTTATACACATACTTTCAACATGAGTAGAAATGCTTGATTCTAACAAATGAGAGAATAGATGCATAAAAAGAATATAATTCCAATATTTTCCCTGCACAGCAAGAGCAAGATAGTGCAGATGCTGGAAGCTTCAATGGGAGTAACATGACAGCTTGTTGTGCAATTTATTTTTTTCAAATCAAAGCCTTTAAGTTCAAACAGCAGATGAAAGTCAGAAATAGCCATTAAAGTCCATGTAATTAATCTATATCATATTACCTAAACACTGTGAAAATACACACGCACACACACACACACACACACACACACACACACACACACACACACACACACACACACACACACACACACACACACACACACACACACACACACACACACACACACACAAAATGCACACTAGAAAGCACACCTAGCCTCAGGTTAACCGAGAATATTTACATTTCAAATATCGACAGTATACTTAGGAGGTCTGATGTTTCTGTGTTTCGGTGATTTCATTATTTACTTCAGTTGCTGTGCAACTAGTTAGATAGTAAGGGAAAAAGGCATCAGGGAAAAGTAAAGGCATAATTTCTTTAATTTTCACCCAATAAACAACTAATTAGGATCCATTTCTTAATTACATTTACAAGCCTATTTAATGAGTCATCAAGCTGTCGGCCTGTGATTACCGCACTAATAATATATCTAAAATAAGAAGGAAGTTGCTGCTGCAGATGCGAACCTAATTGCCAGGACTCGTGAACATCCTCAAAGAAAAAGGCCTGTGAGTTAAAGAGATTTCACTTCCCTTCTCGTAAATAGGAAGCCCAAGGAACAGTTCCCAGATGCTGCTCTTGTCGTGTCTCTATTGGGCCAGGCTAGTATTCCCAGCAGGTTTAGCCTTGGAGTAAGGCAGTCTTCTGCTCGGGAATCTTCAAATGATGTCATTGAATTTGATTAATACAAATGGATCTTTAGGGATACATATAACTAATGCAAACCTCTAGTAACAAAGGATAAAGGGTATATAAGCAATTTCAGTTACGTCCATTTATTACTATATTTCAATCGTGTGCGGACGCAGCGCCGACAGACAAGAAGCCGAAGCAACGAAGCCGAAGCCAAAGAACCAAATAGAAACGAGGCCGAAACGCCAATGAACTGAAAGAGTCCGAAGACGAAACGCCTACTAACAGAAAGGATGGGACGCCTAAATGCAAACTAACCGAAAGGGCGGGACGCCTAAAAGCCAACGAACCGAAAGGCTGTGTCGCCTAAAAGCATATTTACCAAATGGCCTCTCTGACAAAACGATTTATACATGTAATACATGATATACACCAGTTAATTAATCATGTATAAATGTATATCATGTATTACATGTATAAATCATTCTTACATTCAGGAACATGGTTAATTAACTGGTGGCATTATTTCCCTGTCCTAACGGCTTTTGTTTTAGCCGGTGATTGCATCAATTCCATCCCTCCCTCGCAAAGATGTGGGATTTCAATTTGAGCGCACTTGTTTGAATAGATGCAACCGGCATGTCCAACGTCTCTCCTGGGCGCGCAATACACGAAGTCGATGAAATGACACAACTGTCACACCAAAGATAGACACAAAATGCTGGAGTAACTCAGTTGAACAGGCAGCATCTCTGGAGAGAAGGAATGGGTGGCGTTTCGGGTCGAGACCCTTCAGACTCACTCTGAAGAGTGATCTCGGCACGAAACATCACCCATTCCTTCTCTCCAGAGATGCTGCCTGTTTTGTGCGTGGGAGCTTGGGTGCATTCCGCAAACACCGAGACGGTAATAAATGAACCGTCTGTCCCCGCGGCCGGGGTGAATCACCCTGGTGTGGGTGTCAAAGTCCGTGGGTCGGGGGGGGGGGGGGGGTAATGACCCTGGTGTGGGGGTTGGGGTCCGATGGCGGTGCATCTCGGTCAGTGACTGTGGGACGCTCCTGCGGGTGGAGATGGAGGAGAGAGAGAAGAGGGAGAGAAGGGGAGAGAGAGAGAGAGAAGGGAGAGAGAGCGGGGGGGGGGAGAGAAGGGGGGAGAGAGAGAGAGAGAGAGAGAAGGGGGAGAGAGAGGAGGGGAGAGAGAGAAGAGGGGAGAGAGAGGAGGAGAGAGGAGGAGGAGAGAGAGAGAGAGAGAGATAGAGAGAGAGGAGAGAGGGGAGAGAGAAGAGGGGAGAGAGAGAAGTGGGGAGAGAGAAGGGGAAGACGGGAGCATGGGATTCATTTTCCCACACAAGCCATAGGTGACTGGGCAGTCTGAACCCAAGAACCAAGTTGAAAGCGGGCGAAGGTGTGCATCGCTCGGGACAGCCCCCACTCTCCCATGGCCACCCTCCACGGGCTGCGAGTCGGGTGGAGCGGAGGTTTGGGACAATGTTCATGCTTTCACAGTGTTGTGATGGACGTGGGGGTCTGGACCAATCGCTGACAAGTCCCGCCCCTCGGCAACGTCAAGTCCGTTATTGGACTTTTCTGTTGAGCGGCAGTCGGTCCTTTGGCCTGTAGGCGACGCCGCTTTTCTGGTAGGTGACGTTTCGACAGAGCGGCCATTAGGTAAGTTTGCTTTTAGGCGACGCAGCTTTTCGGTTCGTTGGCTTTTAGGCGTCCCGCCCTTTCGGTTAGTTTGCATTTAGGCATCCCATCCTTTCGGTTAGTAGGCGTTTCGTCTTCGGACTTTCGGTTCATTGGCGTTTCAGCCACGTTTCTAATCGGTTCTTTGGCTTCGACTTCTTTGCTTCGGCCTCTTGTCTGTCGGCGTTGCGTCCCGGTACCATTTCAATAATGATAATCAAGCATTGTAACTAACAGCATTAAAACTGTTGGAAGATTGATCTACTTTACGAGTATTGTTATTTCAGATGGCAAACAATAATTTACTGTTCAAAATGAATGAAACTGATGACATGGCTGGGGATGATTTTCAACAGTTTACATAAAATGTAATGATGTTATTTTCTGAATCAACATTTCAAAAGATACTGTCATTTGAGACAGTATTTTTGAGCCTTCCTCCAAGGCTAGTGTACTATAGTTCTGACGCAAAATAGAAGACGTTAAATCAACAACAAACATAATTGCCGTTATAATTAAGCTAGAAGGTCAGTCAAGAAATTGAACATTTTATGCCTATGTGTGGAAATTGTACTTCAATTAATAAAGGCAAAAAGCATATCTTCAAACAAAATACAGCAAGGGGAAGAGACAGTACGGAGGAAAAATGGCAGGGTTATTGATTAATTATGTTGGCAAGAGTAAAACAATGACAGCCATGTTGTTTTGGAGAGGAAAGAAGATTCATCCCCTTACATCCCCTTGGAATATTTTATAACTTGCCTAAGACAATTATTTATTTACAAAGGAAGCAATAATAATGGATTTTATTTAACATAGTATTTGTTGGGAAAAGTTCAGTGCATGTCCATGAGCCTTTGCAAAGCACCGCCTCACGATTAACCAGCCAGAGTGCTTCAAGAGGTTTTGCAGATACACAGTAAATATTGAACTGGATTTTGAGACTAATTTCTACATCCAGAAAAGGAACTGAAAGAGAATTGTGGAAACATAAGGGCAATTTTCTATCCATGCAAATTGATTTGTGTTAAATAATTATTTCTTTTCCTCCCTTAATCAGTCTGTCCTTCCATTGCTTTTTATTTATTTCCATGACTAATGTGTCTTTAAGTCCATTTCCTTGCCAATCATTCATTCTCATCTTTCTCTGCCATGTCTTTGATTAAGGAAGCATAGTCCCCTTTTGATTGATCAAATTGAATTCATTGAAAGACACAGTATGGAAACAGGCCCTTCAGTCCACCAAGTTCACTCTGACTATCAATCACAGGTGTCAGGGGTTATGGGGAGAAGGCAGGAGAATGGGGTTAGGAGGGAGAGATAGATCAGCCATGACTGAATGGCAGAGTTGACATGATGGGCCGAATGGCCGAATTCTGTTCCTGTCACTTATGAACTTATGAACCTGTTCTTACTAGTTCTATGTTATCTCACTTTAGCAACCACTCCCTATACATCAGGAGCAATTTACAGAGGCCAATTAACTAGAGGAAACCGGATCACCCAGAGGAAACCCACCCAGTCACGGAGAACGTGTAAACTCCATAGACTGCGCCCAAAGACAAGATCGAACCCTGCATTTCAACAAGGTCCTAAATGTCCATTTACATGTACTACTTCATTGTGACCCTCTAACTCTGTGATTAACGCTTACATTTTTCATACTGAATGGAGAGTGAAAGAGCCTAGTTAATGGGGCAAAATGTCTCCAGTCTTTTGTTCAATTGCTTCCTCTTTTTGAGTTTAATATGGATAGTGCTGGAGCACATTTAGATGCAATGTTGACCACCAGAATTTTAGTGTAATAAATTAATTGTATATGCAAATTACTCACCCACTACCTTGAATCTCAATCATTTTCTCTTCAATCGGAATACAGCAAAACCAGCAACACCAGACCTGACAAAATAATGTGAGTGTGCCACAGTGTGGCAAGACATGGACTAGCAACCCAGCAGAACTATATGGGCTGAGTCTTTGATTTTGATTAGACAATCTACCACAAATAGAGAGCAGCCCGCACAATATAAGCAAGGAAATATCAAACTCAGCAACTATCACTTAGCTCGAACTAAAAGGGAGTGAAGTATCAAGAGAGACTGGGGTCAGTTTTCCCTATGCAATCTCTCATGCAAGTAAGGATTTATAAGAACAGTTATTCAGAAAATACTGGAAATGCTCATCATCTGTGGAGATAGACAGGGGATTAATAGTTGAAAGACTTTGAATGCATTGAAGCAAGTTGTGTAAAGGGGCTGTCCCACTTGGGCTACCAAATCCGCGAGTTCTGGCGAGTTTGCCCTCGTCTCGTACTCGCAGCACGGTCGACACGAGGTCGTAGGAGGTCTTTGTAACTTTCCTTCATGCTCGAGAGTGGTCCCCGCGTACTCGAGGCCTCAGCTAGGCTGCGGCGTATCTTTCAACATGTTGAAAAATTACCGCGAGTAAAAATAGGTCACCATGGAAAAAATCTATACTTTTTTTTACTCGGCATGTTAGTCGTAGGTAATCGAGGGTAGTCGAAGGTAGTCGTAGATAGCCTTCATCATAGTCGAATGGAGGTCGAAGGAGATCGAAGGAGGTCGTCTTCACTCTCCACTATTCGGTGTTCCAATTTTCCTGAAGTTAGTTGTAGCTAATCGTAGCTAGTCGAAGCTAGTATTCAACATAGTCGAAGGATGTCTTCTATATAGTCGAAGGAGGTCTTCACCATGTCATTTTTTCAAACTCTCCTAAACTCTTCTAAACTCGCCAATTAGGTCGCCCAAGTGGGACAGCCCCTTTACCAGCATCTTTGTTCATATTTCAGATGTCTGACATTTGCATTATTTCACTTTTGTAGCCTCTTCGGTGTAATTTATTTAAAGAAAGTTTTGCCCTTTTGAACGGATACGTTTGCTGATTGATAGTCCTGTATGAGAAGCCTTAGCAAATTTATTTTCTTGATGTGACCGACATTAACAAGGTGTTAATTAACAAGATGTCAACAGTTGGTTGAAGAAGATGTCCACGGTCATCTCTTCATGTTAATGGTGTGCTCACACACCAGGCAACTGTGATAGGAAAAAAGTCAGAATGAAATTTCATAATTTACAATATATATTAATGATCTGGATGAGGGAATTGAAGGCAATATCTCCAAGTTTGCGGATGACACTAAGCTGGGGGGCAGTGTTAGCTGTGAGGAGGATGCTAGGAGACTGCAAGGTGACTTGGATAGGCTGGGTGAGTGGGCAAATGTTTGGCAGATGCAGTATAATGTGGATAAATGTGAGGTTATCCATTTTGGTGGCAAAAACAGGAAAGCAGACTATTATCTAAATAGTGGCCGACTAGGAAAAGGGGAGATGCAGCGAGACCTGGGTGTCATGGTACACCAGTCATTGAAAGTAGGTATGCAGGTGCAGCAGGCAGTGAAGAAAGCAAATGGTATGTTAGCTTTCATAGCAAAAGGATTTGAGCATAGGAGCAGGGAGGTTCTACTGCAGTTGTACAGGGCCTTGGTGAGACCACACCTGGAGTATTGCGTACAGTTTTGGTCTCCAAATCTGAGGAAGGACATTATTGCCATAGAGGGAGTGCAGAGAAGGTTCACCAGACTGATTCCTGGGATGTCAGGACTGTCTTATGAAGAAAGACTGGATAGACTTGGTTTATACTCTCTAGAATTTAGGAGATTGAGAGGGGATCTTATAGAAACTTATAAAATTCTTAAGGGGTTGGACAGGCTAGATGCAGGAAGATTGCTCCCGATGTTGGGGAAGTCCAGGACAAGGGGTCACAGCTTAAGGATAAGGGGGAAATCCTTTAAAACCGAGATGAGAAGAACTTTTTTCACACAGAGAGTGGTGAATCTTTGGAACTCTCTGCCACAGAGGGTAGTCGAGGCCAGTTCATTGGCTATATTTAAGAGGGTTAGATGTGGCCCTTGTGGCTAAGGGGATCAGAGGGTATGGAGAGAAGGCAGGTACGGGATACTGAGTTGGATGATCAGCCATGATCATATTGAATGGCGGTGCAGGCTCGAAGGGCCGAATGGCCTACTCCTGCACCTAATTTCTATGTTTCTATGTTTCTATGAAATGTGAGTTAAGGGGAACTAGAACATGATGGTCATCTATTCACATTGTTGCTCTTGTTCTTCTTAATGGTGAAATTTGTTTTAGGGAGACTTTTGTCAAGTTAACCTTGAAGAGAGGCTGTGTTGCATTCATGTATGTTGCTGCCACATTGGGCTATAATTAGGCCAATTGCTCTATCCTGGTTAGTCAAGTTTCTTTGTTTTAGTTGCAGCTTCATTCATCCAGGGAAAGGATAAACATTATACCACATTCCTGTAATAAGTCTTAAGGTTGGAGAGTCATTCCAGGGTATCAAGTCTATCATAGTGGAAACAGCCACTTCACACCAACTCGTCTATGCTGACCAAATTGCCTACCTGAGTTAGTCCAATTTGCCTTTCTCTGGTTCATATGTCTCTAAATCTATGTTCATCCATGTACCTGTCCACATGTCTTTTAAACATTGTAATTTTAACCGTCATTCGCTCTTCCTCTGACAGCTTGTTCCACCTATCCGTCACCGTCAGTGTCAAAAAGTAGCCCCTTGGGTACCCTTTACATTTTTTCCATTTAACCTTAAATCTATATCCTCTAGTTATAACTCTTTGGGGGAAAAGACTGTGACCTTATTGATGCCTCTTAGAGTTTATATATATCCATCTATAAGGTCACACCTCAGCCACTTTTGCTCCTTAGAAGAAAGCTGCACCCTATCACGTCTCTCCTTACAACTCAAACTCTCTAGTCATAGTTACGTCATCACAAATATTTTCTGCACCCTTTCCAGCTTAATTACACCCTTTTAGCTGGTGACTAGAACTGCATATTACACTCTGTGTTGTCACACCAATGTAGGATTGTTACATTGTGTTGAGATTTTACAAAATCAAGCCTGTAATTTATCCCATCAAATAAAGCATAAAAAGAACTTTAATTTGATACATAATTCACTTTCATATCTACAGTATTAAAAAAAAGTTATGGTCATTTTCATACTTGGAAATTAGCATCTTGTTCCCTATTGCTTTTCCATTAACTTAACACAAAAGCTGTGATCGAGGACAGTCAATTGACATAAAAGCCCATAACTTTCTTAAAAAATAAGAGAACTGAATGAAATTTTCAATTATAGATTGAAGCATTCTGAAACAAATATGATACATCTTACTTGCATGACCTGAAATTAAAGCATATAATTAGTTAGTTACCTAATTGTAGATAATTACAAAATTGACCGTTATGACGGAAATAGTAATAAACACCCAGACGGCCTTGAAAATTCAAAAATGTGATATTCTCAAGATCAGAACTTTAATATTATTGTAACGTTAAAACAAATAGTAAATACTCAACAAAAAATTCATATTCATCAGTGTCATCAAATCAATTAAATTCATGTCAATTCAATTACTAGATCTAAACATCTATCCCATTCTTAAGAAAAGGCTAAAAATATTTTTTCAAATAGCCAATTTTTTAAAATAGACAATAACACAAAATATAGATGAGTTAGATGTTCTTATGACATGATTGTGCAAAAAATTAATGAATTTGGTTATCTTGAGAGTGGATTGTGATAGATCGGAATGTGGCCGCTACCATGATAAGCACCGCGACATCGGCAGGCAAGACACGGCCGATATCGGGGCCTAAATAACATATTTTGAATCATCAGATTAAAATGAAACCACACCAAAAAGCAAGGTAAGATGTTAAATAAACGATATAACTTTTGTTTTGTCCTAATGTGGAAGTCCTTAATGTTGATTTTGATCCATGATGTTGAAAGTATTAGAAGTCACGTTTAACTTCAATCCAGCGATGCAATTGACCAGCAACTTTTTTTTAAACGGGAACGGATGCGCAGAACAAATGTTCTTATCAACTTGTAAGTCAGAGCAAATTCATCTCCGACAACCCCTACAAACCTGAATTTTAATCCCGCCTCTCATTGCATTTGCCTTCCTTACTAGCGATTCGACTTGCAAATTTACTTTTTGGGAATACTGCACCAGTATTCCCCAAGTCCCTTTGCACCTCCAATTTCTGAATTCTATCCCCATTTAGAAAAAAGTCTATCTCTTTATTTCTTCTACCAAAGTGCATGAATCCACACTTTGCTCTGCTGTATTCCATCTGCCACTTCTTTGCCTACTCTTGTGGATACTGAAGCATCACATCTTTCTATAGCCATTGGCTGTCCCTACAACCACACCGGATAGAAACAATCAGGAATTCACAGGTTAAGTGACACCTTGATCCATTTCTTCCACACTGATCCTTAAGCGGCCTTTTCACGGGGCGACGACGCAAGAGTTAACTGGAGTTTAACATCGTGGGAACCTCGTGCGATAACAGTACGGCATTCGTGGACCACCGTGGACCACCGTAGCGCTAACGGCAGGTAATCGTGTATCTTGGTCACTCGGGAGAAAATTCAAGAAAGTTTGAATTTCTCCAAGAGTGACTTGTACACTTGTGGTTGAGCATTGCAACATTATATGGACGTAGTGGCCAGTGCGATATCCGTAATAACTCTTGCGGGTACCGTGGGAACTCCTGCGAACGGTGAACCCGGAAGCTGGACAGAGGGGACAGAAGGTGAGTAAAAATCGTCTTCTGTGGGATTGAATTTTTAAAATAAATAAAAATAAAGATTTGCATCCGCATATGGACATCAACTTATTCATGAGTTATGTTAATGAGATTCAAGAAAATAACTATAATCTTTAAAAGGGACTTTAAAAGGGACTTTGCTGAAAGGTTATGCATTTTTATGGTCCGTGAGAAATTTTTCACATGTACTTCTTTGAGAGATACAGGTCGGAGTCCTCGCCGACTAGCGATCGATGCCTTTCCGAAGCAGGGTCCGGAATGCTACCAATCAATGTTGTACAGAGACCCGTGTAAGGAGTGAACTGCACATGCTGGTTTAAACCGAAGACAGACACAAAAAGCTGGAGTAACTCAGCGAGTCAAGCAGCATCTCTGGAGAAAAATAGCTGATGTTTCGGGACGAGACACATCTTCAGACTCAATTCCGATTAGGCTGTCTGAAGAAGGGTTCCGATTCGAATCGCCACCTATTCTTTTTCTCCAGAGATGCTGCCTGACCCGCTGACTTACTCCAGCTTTTTATGTTTTTCTTCCCAGATCTGACTTACCTGCTGAGTTACACCAACATTTTGTGTCCTTCTGTGCGTATTAACCAGCATTAACCAGCGTCTGCAGTTCCTTTAGACATTACCTAACTTCAGATTTTAGAGATATAGCGCGTGGGAACTCCTGCGAACGGTAAACCCGGAAGCTGGACAGAGGGGACAGAAGGTGAGTAAAAAAGGTGGTCTCAATATCGACAAGGGAACATGTGTCCTTCGAGGACGTCCCACCTAATTGTCATTGTTGGATAATCTTTTTAACAGGAACACTTGCAGAGATGGCTCCCAGAAAATCTCAAAGAAAGGGGGTAAAGCGTGTCAGAGATGTTTTTGCCATGTTGCTCTATTCAGTTTCTATATTGTTTCAGTTTCTATATCTATATTGTTGCTCTATTCAGTTTCCCAGGGGGTCAGGACGGGACTGGAGTTGGGAGGGAAAGGTGGGGGAGTCGAGGGAGAGGAGGGGGAGACAGATGGGGTGTCTTCATTTACTGGCGGCGGGTGTCTGTCACTGAAACAGGCAGGTGAGATTTCACATCCACCTTGTGTGTGCCTCTCTCTCTCTCTCCCTCCCTCTTACACAGGCTGAGAGACTCTGCCTCTGTGAGTGTACGTCTCTTTCTCCCCCTCTCCCACACACAGTAAGACCGAGGTACTGTGCTCAGTCCATCTGTGTCTCCCACATACACAGTAAAACATGTCTCCAAATGAGCCAATTCAACCAAGGGAGGATATTTATAGTGTGTGAAAAAAAAAGTTACATCATTTGTGTCACGTGTAGTTCACGATGTTCATTCAAGATTTAACGCGAAAGCTCGGGAGACGGACAAGTCACTCGCACAAATAACAGAAATGCCGAGTACCGTGGGAACTCTTTATCTACCCCCCGTTATATCATGCGAGACTCGTGCTGGACCACGACCACTTCACTCTGGTGACATCTTGCGTCAACTCGCCCCGTGAAAAAGCCCCATTACAGTCAATGCCGTAGCCGTAGTATCACTGGTATCCTATTTTAACTTGTAGAACTCAAGTGTTTGCATCAGTGGTTTGTATGTGTCCCACTAGACTCACAGAATATGTGTAGCAAAACTCCTGATCCACAGAAACATAGAAAATAGGTGCAGGAGTAGACAATTCGACCCTTCGAACCAGCACTGCCATTCAATATGATTATGGCTGATCATCCAGAATTAATACCCCGTTCCTGCTTTCTCCCCATATCTCTTGATTCCGTTAACCCTAAGAGCTATATCCAACTCTCTCTTGAATACATCCAAGATCCTGATTAATGTCATATGCACAAGTACGGTGAGGTACAGGCGTAATGAAAACCTTACTTGCAGCAGCATCACAAGCAGCATCACCCAGACTCCGACAACACGCAAAAACATATATTATACATAAATTCCACAAATTATTTCACGCTTGTAAAAATCTAAGTGAAATGAATGTTTTGTTGTCTTGTCTCACACTCTACGCATATGATTCTGCTGCAGGCATGATTAAGAGACACATGGTTTCAGACAAGAGCTTTGGAAAAATCATTATCTCATACATGTGCTTTTTTGTGTAAGGAAAGCACCCATAACTCTATTTCCAACATTAGATTTACTGTGCATCTCTAATTTTCTTAAATGTAAAAGGGGCCAAAAAAATGAAATATGGAAAACTTGTTTTTCCAGTTGGCCAAATGTTACTGTAAATTTCTAAAAGCTCCCCACTAATTTATCAAGAAACCAAAATCTGAGGTGGCCTAAACTAGACTAAGACAGAATAGCTGAAAAGGTTGTAAACTTGCCAGATCCAAGTGCGGTATTTACAGTAAGTATAGTAATGCTCTGTCGTAATCAGGATCATGTAATCAAACAGAGGAAGTTATCAGCAATTGAGCACAACACATGGAACACACTTTTGGCAACAGTTTACGTGCTGAAATTTGCTTTGTTTAAAAAGGAAGGAAAATCGTGCTTGAAGTGGACACAACTTCATTTTTTTCAAAGTAGATTTAACAGTTACTGATCCATCTTGGGATTTGTTGTTGTTGTTGTTGTTGTTGTTGTTGTTGTTGTGTACGATGTGACCAAAAAAGGTCGATGAGGGCAGAGCTTTAGATGTTGTATATATGGACTTCCGCAAAGCATTTGACACGGTTCCATATGGTAGGCTGCTCATAAGTTCATAAGTGATAGGAGCAGAATTAGGCCATTTGGCCCATCAAGTCCACTCTGCCATTCAATCATGGCTGATCTATCTTTCCCTCTCATCCACATTCTCCTGCCTTCTCCCCATAACCCCTGATACCTGCAACAATCAAGAATCTATCTATATCCGCCTTAAAAATATCCACTGACTTGACCTCCACAGACCACTGGGGCAATGAATTCCGCAGATTCATGACCCTCTGACTAAAGAAATTCCTCCTCATCGTCTTCATAAAGGAATGTTCTTTCATTCTGAGGCTATGATCTCTGGTCTTAGACTCTCCCACTAGTGGAAACATCCTCTCCACATCCACTCTATCCAGGTCTTTCACTATTTGTTAAGTTTCAATGAGGTCCACCCTCATCCTTCTATACTCCAACGAGTGAGGCCCAGTGTCATCAAATGCTCCTTATATGTTAACCCACTCATTCATAGGATCTGGAAGGTTAGATCCCATAGGATCCAAAGAGAGATGGATGAATGGAGAAAATTTGCTTTATGGAAGGAAGCAGAGGGTGATGGTGGAAGGTTACTTCTCGTAATGGAGGCCTATGACTAGTGGTGTGCATCAGGGTTCAGAGCTGGGCCCATTGCTGTTTGTCATCTACATCAATGATTTGAATGAGAACGTTCATGGCATGATTAGCAAGTTTGCAGATGATACAAAAGTGGGTGGTATTGTAGATGGTGAAGATGGTTGTCAAAAATTGCAGCAGGATATTGATCGGTTGGAGAGGTGGGCTGAGGAATGGTTGATGTAATTTAATAGAAAGAATTGTGAGATATTGCATTTTGGGAAGATGGGCAGGAATTACACCAAGAATGGTAGGGCTTTGGGAAGTGTTGTAGAACAGAGGGGTCTAGGAGTACAGGTACATAGTTCAATGAAAGTGGAATCATAGGTGGATAGGATCATAAAGGACATCTTCGGTCAGAGCAGTGAGTATAGAAGTTGGGAGGCCATGTTGCAGTAGCATAAGACGTTGGTGAGGTCGCATTTAGAGTATTGTGTTCCTTCTTGGCCACAATGTTATAGGAAAGATGTTGTAAAACTGGAAATGGTGCAGAGGAGATTTTGAGGTTGTAGCCAGGGCTCGAGGGTCTGAGCTATAAGGAAAGGTTGAGTAGCCTGGGACTCTATTCCTTGGAGCAGGAGAGGGTGAGGGATGATCTTATAGAAATGTACAAAATCATGAGAGGTATAGATGCACACAGTCTCTTACCCCAGAGTAGGGGAATCGAGAACCAGAGGACAAAGGTTTAAGGAAAAGCGGGAAAGATTTTAATAGGAACCTGAGGGGTGACTTTTTCACACAAAGGGTGGTGAGTGTATGGATCGAGCTGCCCATGGAGGTAGGTGAGGCAGATACTAGCCCAAAGTTTCAGAAACATTTACTTGGTGCATGGATTGGACAGGTTTGGAGGGATATGGGCCAAACACTGGCAGATAGGACTAGTGTAGCTCAGGCATGTTGGTTGGTGTGCGCAAGATGAGCCGAAGGGACTGTTTCCATGCTGAATGACACTGAGTTACTTAAAAACAAAGCACATTAATGGAATAACTACGGAACTATGTCTATGACTTCAGGTTTAGGTCACATGAGTTACGAGAAAAGCTTTGTTTTGTATCCCAATCAAACTGGTCAGATGTACCTTGTATAAATAATATTGAGTCTAAATCAAATCTAGTAGATAGTGCAAAGGGGAAGATGTAGAGTGCAGAATATAGTTCACAACATTATAAAGCATTGTAGTGCAGCAGTTTCATAGACAAGGCCAATGTCCTCAATGGGGTAGAGGTGAATCGGGCATATTGTTCAGAGAAAACTCATGCAGTCACAGGGAGAAATACAAATTCTGTGCAGACGGCACCCATGGTCAGGATTGAACCCAGGTCTCTGGCACTGTAAGGCAGCAACTCTACCGCTGCACCACTGTGACGAGGTAGTAGTAATCCAGACCAGTTTTATTAAACCAGGAGGACCCCTCCCATTGCTCCTGGATTGACAAAAGTATTTGAAGGATCTTGCGAGCCCACAAAGGTTCACCAGATTGACTCCTGGATGGAAGATTCTCTTCTGATGAGAGATTAGGCAGCCTAGGCTTACACATTGGTCAGGGCACAGTGAAAAGTTGGGACATCATGCATAAAACATTGGTTAGCGTTGTTACAAAACAAACGGGATTAAAATTCAGGTTTGTAGTGGTTGTCGGAGATGAATTTGCTCAGACTTACAAGTTGATAAAGAAAATTTGTTCTGCGCTTCCGTTCTCGTTTTTTTTTTAAAGTTGCCGATCAATTGCGTCGCTGGATTGAAGTTAAACGTGACTTCTAATGCTTTCAACATCACGGATCAAAATCAACATCAAGGACTTCCACATTAGCTCAAAACAAAAGTTATATCGTTTATTTAACATCTTACCTTGCTTTTTGGTGTGGTTATATTTTAATCTGATGATTCAAAATATGTTATTTAGGCCCCGATGTCGGCCGTGTCTTGCCTGCCGTAATCGCGGGGCTTATCATGGCAGCGGCCACATTCCGATCTATCACAATTCACTCTCAAGATAACCAAATTCATTATTTGTTTTCACAATCATGTCATAAGAACATCTAACTCATCTATATTTTGTGTTATTGTCTATTTTTTTAAATTGGCTATTTAAAAAATTATTTTTAGCCTTACCAGAATTTAGAAAAAAGAGAACTGATCTCATTGATCTGGATAGAATTACTCTAATGTTGCTTAGCAGAATAGATGCTAGGGAGGTGCCTTGAAGGGGTCATAGATCAATCAAAATATTGGACCAGTTATTCTTAACAGAGCTCAGATGAAATTTTGATTTGTACAGCAAAAAAAATAGGTTTCCTGTCAGCAATGTGACTCTTTGGAATTTGCTTCCCAAAAGGGCCAAGGAGGCTTCACCACTGAATATATTCAAGCTAGTGATCATTAGATTTTTTTTTCTTCAGAGAAATCATAGAACATGTGGTTAATGTCGGAAAGTCATGTTGAGGTAGATGATCAACCAGCACATTATTGGGCGGTGAGAGGGGCACAAGGGGACATATTGCCTTTCATTCCTTTTTTATTTTTGGCTCCATGAATTATACTAACCATCAAACTGGGTCAAACATATCCAATCCTATTCCGCCCCAATATTTTGAAAAATAAATAATAAATAATAAATAATAATCCAACATCTGACTTGCACGTTAGATGTCCACCATAAGAAAGAGATGGATGTATTTTACTGGGGCTGATTTGGTGTCACAATGCTGTAAAGTTCTTCCAAAACAGTTTAACATAGTGAATGACTTTAGGCGCAAATATTAAAGCATTTCCCACTTTGGCATTCTGACAATATGGAGACAGATTTTCCATTTTGTGTTTAGCTGGTGGCCTAGGTAATTTGCTGACTGATTTTCCTTTGTTTTCTGAAAGGATTTTGAATTATTTCCTTGCAAACTTTCTGTGGAATTAAGTTCTTTGCTGATACAGTACTGACACATTCTCGGTTACCTAATTGACACAGTTTGTAGTGAAGCCGATGAGATAATCATATTGTAATGCTGTGGTGAAACATTTACATTGAACCATAATAACATCACATAGACAATCTCCTCATTTTTCAGGGTTTCAACCGGAAGTGGCAGCGCTGCCCTGGCAGCAGCGGCTCGCCTGCAGTCCGTTTGTTTTTTACTTTTTTGTGTTGTTTTTTTCGTTTTGTCTAGTTAAGTTTTTGGTTTTTAGGTTGTGTTTATGTGGGAGGGGGGGGGGGGTTGAAACGGGGCTTGAAACGGGGCTTGCTGTCTCTCCCTTCGGGGGAATGCGACTTTTTTGTCGTATCCCCCTTCTCTGCCTCCGTCTGCGCTGAGGCCTAATAGCGGAGCTGGCGACCTCGAGACTCCGGAGGCAGCCTGTCAGGACTCGCCCTGGGCTCGCTCCCGTGAGGGCGGTCCGGCTCGGGGCCGGAACGGCGCTCCCGTGAGGGGCTGTGACGCTCCTGTGAGGGACTGTGACGCTCCCGTGAGGGTGGCCTGGCACGGGGCTGAGACTCTCCCGTGAGGGGCTGTGGCGCTCCCGTCGGAGCGGCCCAGCTCGAGGGTGGAATGGCACTCCCGTCGGAGCAGCCCAGCTCGAGGGAGGTACGGCGCTCCCGTCGGAGCGGCCCAGCTCGAGGGTGGAATGGCGCTCCCGTCGGAGCGGCCCAGCTCGAGGGTGGAATGTCGCTCCCGTCGGAGCGGCCCAGCTCGAGGGAGGAACGGCACTCACGTGAGGGCGATCCGGCTAGGGGCTGGAGCGGTGCTCCGGTGGCTGGGACGGCGTTCTGGCGGCGGTGACCTGAGTCCGGGTTCAGCCACGGGCCAGCGGCTGCATCCGCTGGACTGGAGGGCGGCAGCTTCGACCACCCTGGGCCGCGGTGTTTGAGCCGGCCCGTTTGCGGGGTTCGGTGAGCCGCGGGACTGTTTGTGCCATCGCCTGGTGGGGTATCGCCTCAGCGCAGAGCGAGAAGAGGAGGGAAGAGACTGCAGCCCTAAGATTTTTGCCTCCACCACAGTGAGGAGGTGCTTGGAGGATACACTGTGGTGGATGTTAATTTGTGTTTATTGTTGTTTATTATTGTATTATTGTATGTATGACTGCAGGCACAAAATTTCGTTCAGACCGTAAGGTCTGAATGACAATAAAGGTAATTCTAAAAAAAAAATTATTCTAGTGCAGGGCAAAGCAAATGAAGACATCTGGGACTTATCATATTCCACTGTTTGATAAACAATGGGTTGATTTGAGAGGGGAGACAATTTATATAGGCTACTTTATCAAAAATATTGACAAATTGTTGTCTTTGACAACTCACAAATATATTTCTGAATGGGTTACTTGTTAATCTTCAGGAATGGGTTAATGCTTATTATAGTCCCTCAAAAGTATAGATAATTAATCTCCGTATTGTACAGAAACAGAAAGAAAATAGTTACAGCCTTGACTTCAGGACTACGCCAATATCAAATTGAGGAGGTGAATTATTTTTTTTAAAGTCCGGATGGGAATAACAATATGAAAACTCCATGGGGAATATGTCAATTGCTGGGCAAGAAGCCAGCAGGAAGTGGACCGTGAGGCCTAGTCCATT
Organism: Amblyraja radiata; assembly: GCF_010909765.2. Lineage (NCBI taxonomy): Eukaryota > Metazoa > Chordata > Chondrichthyes > Rajiformes > Rajidae > Amblyraja > Amblyraja radiata. The sequence goes on from NC_045957.1 coordinate 105,983,518, forward strand.
TTAACAACCAGGCCTTATTAACAAATGTCCCACTGGCCAGCTGCCTGCCTGAAACAGGCAATTCGGGGCAGCTTGCCAGGTCTGGCCCTACAAACAAAATGATGTCCTGGAGTTTGTCAGGGAACTGTGAGGAAAGAGTTTGTGCAGACAGAAGGGGTGATGTGGATGGGGGTGACAATGGGGGTGAAGATGGATTTGTTCGGATTAAGCTGAACAGCCTCAAACATTCCCATATGTTTTAAAACATAAGTTAGTTGCATCTCTGCCAAGTTCCTTTGCAACAAGCTTGATGTGGTAACCATATAACCATATAACTATTACAGCACGGAAACAGGCCATCTCGACCCTTCTAGTCCGTGCCGAACACGTATTCTCCCCTAGTCCCATATACCTGCGCTCAGACCATAACCCTCCATTCCTTTCCCGTCCATATAACTATCCAATTTATTTTTAAATGATAAAAACGAACCTGCCTCCACCACCTTCCCTGGAAGCTCATTCCACACAGCCACCACTCTCTGAGTAAAGAAGTTCCCCCTCATGTTACCCCTAAACGTCTGTCCCTTAATTCTCAAGTCATGTCCCCTTGTTTGAATCTTCCCTACTCTCAGTGGGAAAAGCTTATCCACGTCAACTCTGTCTATCCCTCTTATCATTTTAAAGACCTCTATCAAGTCCCCCCTTAACCTTCTGCGCTCCAAAGAATAAAGCCCTAACTTGTTCAACCTTTCTCTGTAACTTAGTTGCTGAAACCCAGGCAACATTCTAGTAAATCTCCTCTGTACTCGCTCTATTTTGTTGACATCTTCCTATAATTAGGCGACCAAAATTGTACACCATACTCCAGAATTGGCCTCACCAATGCCTTGTACAATTTTAACATTACATCCCAACTTCTATACTCAATGCTCTGATTTATAAAGGCCAGCACACCAAAAGCTTTCTTTACCACCCTATCTACATGAGATTCCACTTTCAGGGAACTGTGCACAGTTATTCCCAGATCCCTCTGTTCACCTGCATTCTTCAATTCCCTACCATTTACCATGTACGTCCTATTTTGATTTGTCCTGCCAAGATGTAGCACCTCATAATGGTAGACAGAGCAATCAGTGAGATGTTAAAATGGTTGAGCTGACTGATATATCCCTATGAAGCTCAAGCCTAAGTATACAACCACACACTAAAACAGCAGCATTAAGATGGCTGTGTTGTGGGAAATTAATGATGATTGCATTCCATGGACTTTGATTCCTGCTTGACTAGTGTTCAAATGACAGACATTAAAGTTCCTCCTCAAATTTGTCCCTGCACTTCAGAATTGCTCTTACTTTATATCTTCTTTATAATTTGCTTCTGTGTTTGATTGAAAAGAAGAATTGATTCTGTAATATAGTCATCGAGTCATACAGCATGGAAACAAGGCCTTTAGCCCAATTCATTCATGCCAACCAAGATGCCCCATTTAAGCTAATTTTGTTTGCCAGCATTAGCCTGTATCTCGCAAGACCTTTCCTACCTATGAAAATGCACATACATTTTTTGCACATGCCAACTACTTCCTTTGGCAGCCCGTTGCGAACACCCACCTCAAAATGTTGTCCTTCGGGTCCCAAGTAAATCTTTTCTTTCTTACCTTAAATTTATGCCCTCTAATTCTTGATTCTCCTACCCAATTCCTTGAACCCACCAGGTCCTGATGATGTATCCATCTTGATGGTTGTCAAGTGACCCAACACCACTTTTCTTCAGTCCAATCTCAAACTGCACTATCATATTTGTATACCTCACGCAGATCTCACTGTCTTTCTCCTTGGTGAATACAGATGCAAAGTACTCATTAGGTACATCCTCTGACTCCAAACATAAATTCCATCCTTTACACTTAAACAGTCCTACCTTCTCCTTGGTTTTTAATGTGCACATATAAAACCTTGGAATTTTCTTAGATCTGACACCATTGGGATTTTATTGCCTGTTTTGGCCCTTCTAATTCCCCGCTTGATTTCTTTCCTGTTTGCTTTATATTTCTCAAAGGCGCTGCCTGATTTCATCTTCCAATATGAGATACGAGATGTACTTAGCGAGAATGTCAAGGAGCTTACAATACAGCGTTTATTAAACTCAGTTAATGCTGCCACACATATTGAGTGCTCGTTCCTGCCCAGGTGCACATTGGGTTTCACAGGAAATTAAACGGTCAAATAGTTGCAATCCCCTTCATCTGGTCCCATTCACATGTGCAGCCTTCATATTTATATTGGCTGCAGGAACTGCTTTTTTCCTGCTTGGGTGACGGCTCTGCCCTTTACATTGCAGGTGACTGTAGTGCTCCTTCACCAGCCACTGTAATCAGTCCAGAGAGCACTCTGGAGGCCAAAATATTTCAATCAATCCCCAGCTGTGCTTCGAAACTACCCTGGAGTCCCTGACGTCCGAGTGCTTTTAAAATAAGGTTATGTATGATGTTTGATTTAATGGTGAGAAATATATTCTGCACTCTCTCTCCTTTACTCTATCTATTGTACTTGAATTTAGCTTGATTGTAATCTTGCACAGTATTCAGAAGTGATACGAGAAGATTAGGCCATTCGGCCCATCAAGTCTACTCCGCCTTTCATGCCATCTGATTTGATTCAATAGCATACTAAACAAAGCTTTTCCCTGTACATTGATACACATGACAACAATAAACTTAAACCTGATCCTACATTGCACACAGTTTCAAACCCAAATCGTGTAACACAGAAAACCATAACACGGACAGCCATCCATCCCACCAAGCCAGTCCACACTGCTCTTAGTACAACTATCAAGTTAATGTAATATAAAGGAACTGCAGATGTTACTTTATACCAAGGTTAGACATAAAATGCTGGCTTAACTTAGCGGGTCAGGCAGCATCTCTGGAGAAAATGGATAGGTGACGTTTTCGGTCGGACCTCTGAAGTAAGGTTGCGATACAAAACATCACCTATCCATTTTCTCCAGAGATGCGAGCTAACAAGTTAACCCCATTTTTCTCCAGCAATACGTCTTCTCCTCAGACAGATTCACATTGTTTTCTAATAGAGTCAGACAAGCCCCAGCTTTAGGTTTATGTTGCGAGTCTAGTCCCAGGATGAAGCAGAAAATAACAAGTCTGCAGTATAATCGGTCGGCTAGGTAGCTCACAGAGGGCATATTTGCAAGGTACATATATTGGCCAATTTCACAGTAAACATTTCTGACAGAAATCAGCCAAGAATTCATGAGTAGAAATAAGTAGAGTGAAGTTAAGACTTTGCTACCTTGATATCAAGTCAGACTGGTGATGAAGTGATAGAATCTCAGTTCAAAACTGTTGCTCTCCCTCTGCTATAAATTTCACACCATATCCCCAGAGCTAATGGTGTTAATTCAGTGTGAATTCCTTGTACAATAAAGACATCTGCCATTCCATTTGGTGCTATTTTGGAGCATAGGATTTAAGTGCCATCTTATTTTTTTTTCAATATATACAATACAATACAATACAATACAATTCAATTTATTGTCATTTGGACCCCTTGAGGTCCAAACGAAATGCCGTTTCTGCAGCCATACATTACAAACAAATAGACCCAAGACACAACATAATTTACATAAACATCCATCACATTGCTGTGATGGAAGGCCAAAAAAACTTCTCTCTCCACTGCACTCTCCCCCCCCCGATGTCAGAGTCAAAGTCAAGCCCCCGGCGGGCGATGGCGAATTGTTCCGTGGCCATTATTGCCACGCCGGGTGATGCAAGGTCGCACACCGGGTCTTGGTGTTAGAGCCCCCGGCGTGCGCTCGCAGAGATCCGCGGCCATTTCAAGCTGCGCGGGGCGGTGCTGTAAGGCCCCGCTCCAGGAGCTCTTCAACCCCGCAACTCGGGCGGGAGAAGTCGCCGCTGCGGAAGCCCCGAAAAGCGGACTCCCTCCAGGGTCCCGCGGGCTCCTGGTGCCGCCCGCCAAACCCGCAGTTGCAGCCACCAAATCTCCGGGGGTCGGGCCGCAGCAGCGTCCACCACAGCTCCACCCGCTCTGGACTCGGCCAGCTCCGCGACGGTGAGTAGTCGGCACCAGAGCCCCCGGTCTTCCTGTTGGAGGCCGCTCCTCGTTGCAGCCCCAACGACAACGGAGACCTGACAAAGAAAAGGTCGGGTCTCCCGTGCAGGGAGATATTTAAAAGTTACCCCCAACAGGTTTTAGTCCACCTAAAAGTAAGGAAGAAAACGTATTGATCTTTTATTTATTTCTGTGTTGTGCTTATGATTGAGGTCCTTTACAACAGGAGTCTCCAAACTAGTGCCCGTGGGCCACATTCGGCCCACCATGAGATTTTATCCGGCCTGCAGCAAGCTCTGAACACGTTTCGTGCGGCGGGCTATTCAGCGGGTTCTGTGGTAGCGCGGGAACTTACACATCAGTTTGTTCTAAACTTTAGAGATACAGCACAGAAACAGGCCCCTCGCTCACCCCCACCACCACCATTAACACTATCCTACACACGCACACACACTCGGGACATTTATACCAACCCAATTAATCTACAAGTCTTCGGTGTATAACCAACATATGTAGTTCCTTCCTATACAAACTGTAACTATTTGGAGTGTCGGCGGAAACCAGAGCTCCCAGAGAAAATCCATGCAGGTCATTGGAAGAATGTACAAACTCCGTACAGACAGCACCCGTATTCAGGAACAAACCTGGAACTTTGGCGCTATATGGCAGCAACATAAGACTGCGCCACCGTGCTGCCCAATTATCTTGTACAACTGTAACATAACAAATTATTGTAGCTGTTTTTAAAATCCCTCCGATATTTTTTTGGAAAAGGCACATTCTCCCCTTATATTTTGACCATGGAGAAAAAAGGGAAAAAGATCAATTATTCGCAGACCAATGATCTCGTTGCATTTGTTGGGCCAAAGGGTAAATTATGTCTGAGCAACCTGCTGAAAGCTATCATATGGCCATGCATTTATTGTAGGTTGGTGTATAAATGACGATGTTGCTGCAGATGAGTGTGAAAAGGCAATGTTTGTCGAAGGTGTTTGTCAAGACTTTACCCTAAATTTTAATGAGGGAATTTGGGTGCAGAGAAACTAAAATCAAAACAAGCATGGGAATCGAATCCCAGTGGAATATACCACATGCTGAACAATTTTGCATCAATCCATACAATGCTGTACCTATACATTGAACTGATCGCACAGCCATTCGATGTAATAGTCTGGATAGATGTGTAAATTGCTGATGCACATTCACGCTCACTTTCTTCTTCCACTTGATGGTCACCTAACTACGGAGTGACGTGCGCTCCATTAATAGGAAATCTTTAGTTTGGATGTAGTCTTCAGAGCCTTTTAAACATTTATATTTAGAGTAACCTGGGTAAGGCTGCTTCTCCCGCTTCCATTGGTCGTTGTCTGTTAGGGCGCATTACAGCTTCCTCCATCGGGTTTGGTTGGAATTGCCGTGGGTTGAGTAACAGGAGGAGTTGAGTATAGGAGCAAAGAGATCCTTCTGCAGTTGTACAGGCCCCTTGTGAGACCATTGCTGAAGTATTGTGTGCAATTTTGGTCTCCCAATTTGAGGAAGGACATTCTTGCTATTGAGGGAGTGCAGCATTGGTTCACCAGGTTAATTCCCGGGACGTCATATGTTGATAGAATGGAGTCGCTGGGCTTATACACTCTGGAATTTAGGATGAGAGCGGATCTTATTGAAACATATAAGATTATTAAGGGTTTGGACATGCTAGAGGCAGGAAACATGTTCCTGGTGTTGGGGGAGTCCAGTACCAGGGGCCACAGTTTAAGAATAAGGGGTAAGCCATTTAGAGTGGATATGAGGAAAAACGTTTTCACACAGAGAGTTGTGAGTCTGTGGAATTCTCTGCCTCAGAGGGTGGAAGCTGGTTCTCAGGATGCTTTCAAGAGAAAGCGAGACAGAGCTCTTAAAGATAGTGGAGTCACGGTATATGGGGAGAAGGCAGGAACGGGGCATTGATTGTGGATGGTCAGCCATGATCACATTGAATGGTGGTTCTGGCTCGAAGGGCCAAATGGCCTACTCCTGCACCTATTGTCTATTGTCTATTGGGTGAGGGGAGAGAGAGAGAGGAGGACCAGGGTGTTGGGGGAGGGGGGGCTCCCATGCTCCCGACTCGCTGCAACAAACCCTCTCGGTGGGGAACCGATAAGTGTGTATGTGTGTATATAAATTAATTCATCCGTCCTTTAGCTTAAAGTTTAACCTTGGTTGATGGCTACAAGTTTTGTTTTGAATTTCTTCCATTTGTTTTACTTAAGTTATTTTTTGAGTTCATTAAATTTATAAAACTGACATTTCTTTATTTTTTCCTACGGCCCGCAAAAATGTGCCAAATATATGATGTGGCCCGCATGCTGATAAGTTTGGAGGCCTGTGCTTCAGAACATACAAACATATGAATTAGGACCAGGAGCCAGCCACATCCTCTCAAGTTTTTCTGCCATTTAATAAGATCAAAGTACAAAGAACATAAAACTGTGCAGCAGCAACTTACTGGGTCAGGATGCATCTCTGGAGAACACAGATAGGTGACGTTAAGGGTTGGGGCTAGGGTGGCCAACTTTCTCACTCCCAAATAAGAGACAAAAGGTCAAAATATGGGACAAATTCCCGACGGCAATTCGTTGACCGATTCGACCATGGCTGGGTGAATGATGAGTTGGCCCGGGTGCTGGACTGCACACAAAGTCCAGCTGGCGGGCCAGCTGAGGAGTTTTGGCCTAGCACCCCATCCAACTCATGAACCGATGATTGGTCATGAGAAGGAGGGGTGGTGGTGTCGGCGGTAAGCGAATGTCCGAAGGTCGGACTGCTGGCCGGGCTGCCGACCGACGGGGCCATGGGCGAGGCGCTGCTGCAGCTGCTGCATTCCATGGGCTGCACTATGTCGGGATGAATGAGGCGGGGCCGGACCCGCCCCCCCCCCCGACCTGACAGTCCCCTCGACCCAAGTTGCAGCAGTCAAATACGGGACAAGGTCTGTCCCGTACGGGACACAACCAATTTGGCCAAAAATATGGGATGTCCCGGCTAATACAGGACAGTTGGCAACCATAGTTGGGGCTGTTCTTCAGACGGATTGAAGTGGGGGGAGGGGGACAGGAAGAGACGTGCGGGCAGGCCAAAGTTTGGCAAGTGATAGGCGGATATGGGCGAGGGGGGGTGGGGAATTGGCAGATGGTTGAACAAAGACCAGAGATGAAAAGGGAAAAGGGGGGGAAGGGGGGGTTAGAGGCAAGAGAGTTTCAGACTCATAGTCATATAGCGAGACAACAGGCCCTTCGGCCCAACTTGCCCACACCGACCAACATATTCCATCTACACTGGTCCCACATGCTTGCGTTCGGCCCACATCCATGCTAACCTGTCCTATCCATGTACCCGTCTAACAGTTTCTTAAATTTTGCAATAGTCCCTGCCTCAACTACCTCCTCCGGCAGCTTGTTCCAGACACCCACCAGCCTTTGTGTGAAAAAGTTACCCCTCAGATTCCAATTAAATCTTTTATCCTTCACCTTAAACCTATGTCCACTGCTCCTCGATTCCTATTCACTGGGCAAGAGACTCCATACATCTACCCAATCCATTCCTCTCATGATTTTATACACCTCTATAAGATCACCCCTCATCCTTCTGTGCTCCAAGGAATAATCCTCTGGTTCTTGATTCACAATAACAAATGTTTCCCGCAGGATTTTTAAAAATAAAGTGTCAATCGAACCGATTCTTCAGTTGAGTTTAGTTTATTGTCACATGCACTGAGGTACAGTGAAAAGCGTATAATAATAATAATAATAATAATATATCTTTTATTGTCATTGCACGTCAGTGCAACGAGATTTAGTGTGCAGCTCCACTGATGTACAAGAAAGGTAAATAAATACAATACATAAATGCCTATAAATAAGCAAGCTGAATTGATTGATGTGACCATCTGAGGGAGACTGTCCAAATGGTGTTGGTGGGGGGGCACTCATTAGGGCCGGTTCAGAGCCGCTATAGCTCTTGGGATAAAACTGTTCCTGAGTCTAGAGGTTCGGGCGTAGAAGGCCTTGTAACGTCTGCCGGAGGGAAGTAGTTGAAACAGACCGTGGCAGGGGTGTGATGAGTCCTTATGGATGCTGAGGGCCTTCCTGAGGCACCGCGTGTGGTAGATCCCCTCCAAGGCTGGTAGCTTTGTTGTGTGCTAACCAGTCAGCAGAAAGACAATACATGATTACAATCGAGCCATCCACAGTGTACATGATAAAGGGACTACCGTGAATAATCTTAAGTGCAAGATAAAGTCCAGTAAAGTCCATTCAAAGATAGTCCAAGGGTCGCCAATAAGGTAGATAGTAGCTCAGGACTATTCTCTAGTTGTTGGTAGCATGGTTCAGTTGCCTGATCACAGCTGGAAATAAACTGTCCCTGAATCCGGAGGTGTGCGTTTTCATACTTCTATGCCTTTGGCTTGATGGGAGAGGGAAGAATGGCCAGGATGCTACTCATCCTTGATTATGCTGCTGGCCTTGCCGAGGTAGTGTGAGATATAAATGTAGTCAATGGAAGAGAGGTTGGTTTGTGTGGTGGCCTGGGTTGCATCCACAATTCTCTGCAATTTCCTGTGGTCTTAGATGGAGCTGTTCCCAAACCATGCTGTGATGCATCCTGATAAAATGCTTTCTACGGCGCACCTGAAGATGTTGGTGAGTTGCTGAACTTCCTAAGCCTTCTAAGGAAGTAGAGGCGTTAGTGTGCTTTCTTGCCCATTGCTTCAGTATGGGTGGTCCAGGAGAGGTTACTGGTGATATTTACACCTTGGTATTTGAAGTTCTCAACCATCTCTACTTCAGTGCCATCAATGGGTATAAGCTTCCTGAAGTCAATTACTATCTCCTTTGTTTTGCTGACATTGAGAGAAAAGTTTTTGTCTTGGCACTAGCACACAAGGTTCTCGATCTCCTTCCTGTACTCCGTCTCATCATTATTTGATATTCGGCCCACAATGGTAGTGTTGTCTGCAAATTTGTAAATTGAATTAGATTTGTGCATGACTGCACAGTTGTGGGTGTATAAAGAGTAAAGAAGGAGGCTGAAAAGGCGGAGCACCAGTATTGAGGATTATCATAAAGGATGATTTCGCCCCTATCCTCACTGATTAGTTTAGATACAGAGCAGAAACAGGCCCTTTGGCCCACTGAGTCCGCAATGACCTACGATCCCCACACATTAACACCATCCTACACACACTGGGGACAATTTACATTTTTGCCAAGCCAATTAATCTACAAACCTGTACATCTTTGAAGTGTGGGAGGAAACCGAAGATCTCGGTGAAAACCCACACAGTCACGGGGAGAAAGTACTAACTCCATACAGATAGAACCCGAGTCTCTGACACTGTAAGCCCTGTAAGGCAGCAACTCTTCCGCTGTGCCACAGTGCTGCCCACAATTGGGGTCTAGGAAGGTCAGAATTGTTGGTCAGGAAGTTGAAGATCCAGTTGCAGAAATGAGTGCTGACTCCAAGTCCCGTGAGTAGTGATGAGCTTATCAATATTAATGGCCACCCACAGAGAAACTGACAGACCATGAGACTGTCTTGAGACAATGGTGTCTGATTATTACAGTAAGATGGGGGGGAAAGGAGGTGGAGGTTAGATAGAAACACTTTCTTTTCACTAGACTTTTTTTCCAAGAGATTTATCTTCTGCTTGTCAATTCCCAAAATGTTTTCGTTGTTCTCCAGTTCCCGATAGAAATCACATTATAACCAATTTGGCCCATGTAATAATGAACATTTGTGAATTGGAGGGGGTTTCCCAGCAATCTGTTAGTGTCATGGTTTCTCCAATTAACTTTTATTTATAATTTCACAATTATTTAGTGACTTGAATTGTAATTCTCCAGTTGTGCTGGTGGCATTTGAACTCGCATGTCTGCAACAGTAATCCAGAACGTTAACTGACAGTAACTTGACCATTACACTACTATACAATGCCCCTCATCCTTGCCATGCCTGATCACAGATCTCAATATAACGTCAAATACATCGTTTGGGCCAGTGATTTCAGAATTTTCAACAAATTTATCATTTCTGTATCCACCCGTGCAAGCAAACAAGGTGTCAGTTTAATATGTCAACAAAAGCTTAGCTGAAGTAAAATGCATTAAATTAAATTGCTTGGGAATTGACAGAGTACAACAATTTTCAGTCTTTAGTTACCAATCCTCCTTGAGTTTAGTCAAAAGATCACAGAAGTTTTATTTCTGGCTTACAAAAAGCATAACTTGGGTGAAATAATATGATAGGAAATTCCTGCCAAATGATCGAATTTGTGTTATTTTCTACATAAGCGTTGTCATTACAATTTAAAATGTTTTAAATATTTAAAATATATAATTTAGCTAAAGTTATTACATTCATGAAATATGTAAATGGTTCAACATAATGTTATTTTCCATGGTTTAATATCAGACTTCTCATAGATAGTGAACTAGGTTCTTAATAAAAATAATTTTATGGCAGAACATTGCACAGTTATAATAGAAAAATTGCATTCTTAATTTTTGTTTAGTTTATTTAGTTTAGAGATGTAGTGCGGAAACATGCCCTTCGGCCCAGCGGGTCCGCGCCGACCTGCAATCCCTACACATTAACATCATCCTACACCCACTAGGGACAATTTTTACATTTACCAAGCCAATTAACCTACAAACCTGTAGTCTTTGGAGTGTGCGAGGAAACTGAAGATCTCGGAGAAAACCCACGCAGGTCACAGACTCCATACAGACAGAACCCCTAGTTGGGATCGAATCCGGGTCTCCAGCGCTGCATTCACTGTAAGGCAGCAACTCTACAGCTGAGCCACCGTGACTGCTGAACTAAACAAATATTATTCAATTAACACAAAATAATTAAGTGTTTTAAAGCACCATTAGATTGTCTCAAGATTTTTAGATTTGGGATTATGAAATGAGGTTAAGTGTAAGCCTAAAACATATCTTCATCATAGAAGCAGTGTAATTTCAAGTGCAATTTGCTGACGTCAGCAGTGCATATTGAACTTATATTCTTTTACTTGCTAGGTAGAATTGCATTATTACTAAAGCTAAAGGATGGGACTCCAATGTAAGTTTGCATCTGACAGTATTACATTGAGAGACAGAGTACAGGAAGGAGATAGAGAACTTAGGAACATGGTGTCAGGACAATAATCTCTCCATCAATATCAGCAAGATGAAAGAGCTACTTATTGACTTCAAGAAGCATGGTGGAGCACATGCCCCAGTCAGCTTGGTGCCATAGTGAAAATGGTCAAGAGCTTCAAGTTCCTTAACGTGAATTTTACCAACAATCTGTTGTGGACCAACCACATTGAAGCAACAACCAATGCCTCTACTTGCTTAGAAAACTGAGGAAATTTCCTCCAACAACAAACTTAGAAACTTCTACAGATGTATCATAGAAAGCATACTGTTGGGTTGCATCTCAGTTTGGTTTGGGAAAAACTCTGCCCCAGACCACAAGAAATTGCAGATGTTCTGGATATAGTCCATTCCATCACACAGATCAGACTTCCCACCAATGACTCTAACTGCACTTCACACTCCCTCGGAACAACAGCCAACATAATCAAAGATAGACAAAAGAGCTGGAGAAACTCAGCGGGTGCAGCAACATCTATGGAGCGAAGGAAAAAGGCAACGTTTCGGCCAAAACCCTTCTTCAGACTGATGTGGGGTAGGGCACGGGGAGAAGAAAGGAGAAAGGAAGAGGAGGAGACCGAGGGCTGAGGGAGAGCTGAGAAGAGGAGGAGACAGCAAGGGCTACCAGAAATTGGAGAATTCAATGTTTATGCCGCTAGGGTGCAAACTGCCCAAGCGGAATATGAGGTGCTGTTCCTCCAATTTCCGGTGGTGCTCGCTCTGGCCATGGAGGAGGCCCAGGACAGAAAGGTTGGATTTGGAATGGGAGGGGGAGTTGAAGTGCTGAGCCACCGGGAGATCAGGTTGGTTAATGCGGACCGAGCGGAGGTGTTCGGCGAAACGATCGCCAAGCCTACGCTTGGTCTCGCCTCTGTCGCACCTGGAATGACTGCTAGGGTTCTTGAATGGAGTCGAAGGGGGAGGTAAAGGGACAAGTGTAGCATCTCTCTCTGCAAGGGAAAGTGCCCGGGGAGGGGTTGGTGCAGGAGGGAAGGGAAGAATTGACCAGAGAGTTACGGAGGGAGCGGTCTTTGCGGAAAGCAGACAGGGGGGGAGATGGGAAGATGTGGCGAGTGGTGGGGTCATGTTGGAGTTGGCGAAACTGACAGAGGACTATTTGTAGTATGTGACGGCTAGTGGGATGAAAGGTGAGGACTAGGGGGACTATGCCCTTGTTACGAGTGGGGGGATGGGGAGAGAGAGCAGTGTTACGAGGTAAGGAAGATACCCTGGTGAGAGCCTCATCTATAGTAGGGGAGGAGAACCCCCTTTCCCTGAAGAATGAGGACATTTCCGATGCCCTGGTGTGGAACACCTCATCCTGGGAGCAGATGCGGCGTAGACAGAGGAATTGGGAGTAGGGGATGGAGTCCTTACAGGAAGCAGGGTGGGAAGAAGTGTAGTCTCGATAGCCATGGGAGTCAGTGGATGTCGGTCAGAAGTCTGTCAAAGACTTGTCTCATCCCAGTCATTACTTCTTTTCCCCACTCCCATCATACAGGAGTTACAGAAGTTTGAAAGTGCACACCACCAATGTCTGGAAGAACTTCTCCCCCTCTGTTATTGGACTTTGGAATTATCTTTCCATAAGCTAGGGTCTGATTCACCTCTACCCCAATGCAAACATTTGACTCTTTCCCTGGTCTTGCCGCTCTACAATGCTGAGAAATGTATTCTGCACTCTGTATCTTTCCCTTTCCTCTGCCTATTGTACTGAGTTTTGCTCAATTGTATTTATATATGGTATTGTCTGATTTGATTGCATAGCATGCAAAACAATGTCAGTTTTTTCTGTCAGTTTCCCTACTCCCAATTTTCTCTGTACCTTAGTGCATGTGACAACAGTAAATCTACACAACTAACAAGGACTACATCCAATCTTACACAATAACCTGCTTTAAAGAAAAACAAACCTTTTTTTTCACATCGGTCTACTGGTTAGCTTGACAGGAGTAGAAATGTCAAGTATCAAAGACTTTGTTGATCAAACATGCTTTGTTCTGCAGAATTTTGGTTGATGAAATTTTATGAGAGATCTGACTGCGATAGCTTGACCCTCTGCACTTTGCAAGTGCTTGTAGAAAGGTGCCAAGTAATCCGAACCACATGAGGACCTCAAGCAACCCGTGAAACATAAGTGTTCCAGGAAAATAATAAATCAGTTAGGAGGACATATGCTTTTGTATACCTGATCCAAGAATGTAATGCTCATTTTTTTCCTGGAGACAACTGCTGGAGGGTAGCTGGAAAATGTCACAGGATGGTTTTGTAATCAAAAGGTGGTAACACAATGAGTCTTTCATGTTATTGTAGTTACGGTAAAACATGTATATTACACTGTTTGATACACCTTGTCTCCGTTTCCTTTTTTGATGGGACAAACAGCTGTTCAGTATATTCATGGTGCTCCTCCATTTCAATATAGTTCATATACTGAATTCTGTTCTTTTTAACGTGCTTTTAGATGGTTACACAACTAACCTCTTGTGTCTGTTACTAACTTCTGCTGCCTTTGTCCAGCAAAAACTTCAGAGAATCCAAAGAGAACAACTTTCCATCTTGCAATACATGTGATGAATTATTGCAAAATATATTATTCTGCTTATCGAGGATTTTTTAATGGTATAATAGGAATAGGATTAACAACTGCTTTAGTCACCGAGACAGGTCACTTATTTTCCAAATGGGAACTTGAAACTAATGGTAGACACAAAATGCTGGAGTAACTCAGCAGGACAGGCAGCATCTCTGGAGAGAAGGACTGGGTGATGTTTTGGGTCGAGACCCTTCTTCAGACCGATGTCTGGGGAGTGGGCGGGAAAGAGATAGAGTGTAGTCGGAAACAGTGAGACTGGTGGGAGAACTGGGAAGGTGGCGGGGATGGAGAGAGAGGGAAAGCAAGGGCTATTTGAAGTTAGAGAGGTCAATGTTCATACCGCTGGGGTGTGAGCTACCCAAGCGAAATATGAGGTGTTGTTCCTCCAATTTGCGCTGGGCCTCACTCTGACAATGGAGTCAGGATGGTCAGATTGGGAATGGGAGGGGGTTCTTTACCAATGGTTCTTTATTAACCATGGAAGTTCTTTGGTTCATATATCTTCCTGGCCTCACCCCGATTCCTCAATTTCCATATGTTCTTAATCTCCTCCCTCTTTTCCCCCAATACTGTAGGTACAATGTACTGTGGGTGTTTTTAAATTCCATCAGTAAACTTATCTCTCTTACTTTGTGGACCATCACTTTTACCAACCGTTACCCTTAGCCCCGGCCAATAAATATGCCATATGGGAGTAACATCTAAGATTTTTGAGGATAGAGTGTAACATCTTTATATTGATTGGTACTGCAGAGACAAATAGTGCTTATACAGGTGCACAACCTTTTATCCGAAAGCCTTGGGACCAGACACTTTTCGTAATTCAGAATTTGTCGGTCTTCGGAATGGAAATTTTTTTGCGTAGATTTTAATGGCTGGCTCAGTGGTAGAGTGCTCGGCTCATATCCGCAAGGTCGCGAGTTTGCGCCTTGATCCTGGCAGTTACTCGATCGCGTGTTTGAGTCTTCAATGTCGTTTTTTCTTGCAGAATAAATGTTTATATGAAATGCAGTGTAGTAGAGGTGTACTGACTGTGTGGGCAGAACTTTGGAAGTGATTGCCCACCAGTCTAAAAAGCCGCTGTGTCTCCCTGTCCCTGGGATAGCAGGGGGCGATCAAACAGCACAATACCCCCCTCCCCCTCCAACTCCAGAGGAATCCGCTCCCCGATGGGCCGCTACGGCGACAAGTGGCAGTTTGCCCACAGCCCGAGCTGCGCCCCCTCATCCGCCACCCCAAGAACAAGACGTACCTTGCACACCATCAGCTTCTGCGCATACGTGTTCCTCTGGAGTTGGAGCGGGGCTGGGCTGGAGTTGCTGCTGGCTGTGGGTCTCTGGGATCTCCGTGCTTGCAGTGGGCCTGGGGGTCGGTGGGCGGCGGTGGGAGCTGTGGACCTACGGACCTACCTCCGTGGAGCTAGCCAGCTTCGGAGCGTGGAGAGCTGCGGGGGCGAGCTGCTGCGACCCGACTCCGGTGGATGGTGACACCGGGAGCCCGCGGGTCCCCGGTGGGAGACCGTTTTGCGGGGCACCGGCAGCGGCGACTTCTCCCGCCCGAATTACGGGGTTGAGAATGACCTGGAGGGGGGCCTTACAACGTCCGGCGTGGCTGAGTGGCCGCGGACTTGCTAGCGCCCGCCGGGGGCTTTGACCTCGACTTCGGGAGAGGAATGGAGAGCAGGGGAGAGACAAGTCTTTGCCTTCCATCATAGTGAGGAGGAGACTCACTGTGATGGATGTTTATGTGAATTGCCCTCTCCCTCTGCAACTGCAAACAACCCCACTCTCCTGCAAGGGCGGTACAGTTCCCGGGGGATGGCAGGTGGCCGGAGACGTCAGGACCAACAGGAACCCGCTCCCCGATGGGCCCCTACGACGCCCCGAGCTGCGCCCCGTCATCCGCAACCCAGGTTCCTCTGTAGTTGGAGTGGGGCTGGGCTGGAGTTGCTGTTGGCTGTGGGTCTCTGGGTTCTCCGTGCTTGCGGTGGGCCTGGTGGTCGGTGTCCAATTAGTCCTGACGTCTCCGGTGACTGGCACGGCCGACGTGAAGACAGTGCAAAGCCCCCGCGCCGGTGCAATGGGCGGGGAGCTGGAGAGGGGAGGGAAGGGGTCACACACATGGCCGGGAAGCAGAGGGGTGTAGGTGGGGTGAAACTGAAGGGAGCGACAATCTGCACTGTGTATCGTGAGTCTACCGTGGGAACTTTTTAACTCAGCGGGCAGGCAGCAGCATATTGTCAATTATTAACCCTCCCGTGCAATATACCCTCACCTTCTCTTTTATGAATGGGGATTTAGTTCCCCTTTCTTCGAGGACCGACCGGAGGTTCCGCTGTCACCTCTGCGGGCCGCCTTCGGAGAACGTTTTCAAGGACCTTTCTTCAAGGACCGAAAAAATGGCCGCTATTCGGAGGTTTTCGTTATTTGGATCTTCGGATAAAAGGTTGTGCACCTGTAACACCATTGGCAACAGATGAATTCCTTGGCAAAATCACCATTATTTGCAATTTGTTAACTTTGTGATAACAGAAGTTCTATGTTTCTACTGGTCCATCAATCAATTTTTCAGTTTGGTATTTTTTAGCTCTTTGGCATTATTCTTTTTGTTCTTTGTTGATGCAGGAAACAATTGCTGCACAGTTGCCATTATTTTGCAATAGATGGCTAATAGATTCCCCGCTCCCATCATAGATGAGGTCCTCAATCATGTCTCCTCGGTACCCCGCAACTCCACCCATGCTCCTCCTCCACTAGTCGCAACAGAGACAGTCCCCCTAGTCCTTACCTTCCACCCCATTAGCCGTCGCATACAACACATAATTCTCCAAAATTTCCGCCACCTACAACGGGATCCCACCACTAGCCACATTTTCCCATCTCCACCCCTTACCGCCGTCCGCAGAGAACATTCCCTCCGCAACTTCCTAGTTAACTCATCCCTTCCCACCCAAACCACCCCCTCCCCATGTACCTTCCCCTGCAACCGCAGAAGATGCGACATCTGTCGCTATACCTCCTCCCTCGGACCAGGTTAGGCAGAGGTTCACTTGCACCTCCTCCAACCCCTTCTACTGTATCCATGGTTCAAGATGTGGACTCTTATACATCTTATATACGGCGAGTCCAAACGCAGACTGGGCGATCATTTCGCGGAACACCTTCGCCCAGCCCACCTGAACCAATCTCATCTCCCGGTTGCTGGAAACTTTAATTCTCCTTCCCATTCTTACACAGACCTTTCTGTCCTCGGTCTCCTCCATTGTCAGAGTGAGGCTAAATGCAAATTGGAGGAAGAGCATCTCATATTTCGCTTGGGCAGCTCACAGCCCAGAATATTGATTTCTCTCACTTCAGGTAGCCCCGGCATTCCCTCTCTCTCTATCCCTGCCCCACCCTGGTCTCACTAGGTTCCCGTTTTCACCCTACAAACAGCTAACAACGGCCTGTTTCCTTTATCATTGTTACTTTTTTGCATATCTTTCATTCATTGTTTTTTTATCTCTCCACATCACCGTCTATATCCTTTGTTTCCCTTATCCCTAACAAGTCTGAAGAAGGATCTTGACCCGAAACATCACCCATTTTTTCTCTCCAGAGATACTGCCTGCTCCGCTGTTACTACAGCTTTTTGTGTCAATCTTATGGGCCTGTCCCACTTACGCAACTTTTTTGGTGACTGCCGGCACCCGTCATAGGTCATTGCAGGTCGCCGAAAATTTTCAACATGTTGAAAATCCAGCGGCGACCAGAACAAGGTACGACTCTTTAGGCGACTACTCACGACCATACAGGCTTCACCCCGCGACATGTCGCCAGGGTGTTGCCTGTATGGTTGCGACTTGCGAGAAGTCTCCTCAGTCGCCCAAAATGTCGTAGCGTCTTTCTGGTCGCTGTGGGATTTTCAACATGTTGAAAATTTTCGGCGACCTGCAATGACCTATGACGGGTGCCGGCAGTCAAAAAGTCGTAAAAGCCGCGTATGTGGGATAGGACTATTAGGTTCTTTCAAATGTTAGGGCAAGATACTTCCTCAAATAGAAAGCTATAAAAAGCAATGGATTAGGAGTTTTAATTGAAATCAGGGAAGTATGTTACAGAACCCCTTGCAGTGAATTACACATCTGATTCAGGGTTTATAATGCTGAATGATATATTGTAACAAAATGGATAGGTCAAATCAACCCAAAAGAAAGAACTCTCTCAGTAACAAAAGGACAACATGGTGGCACAGTTGGTAGAGCCGTTACCCTACAATGCCAGAGTAGAGTTTGCATGTTCTTCTTCAGACCATGTGGGTTTCCTCCAGGAGCTTCAGTTTCCTCCCACATCCCAAAGGTGTGCAGGTTAATGGGTTAATAGTAAGATTAAACGAGAACTTACCAGTTTGAAGTTTGATCTGTATTTTATGAGGAGTTACGATGAGGGATTACGTGAAGAACCCGTCCAGCATGCATGCATGACATACTTCAAAGCAGCGGTGTGGAATCACAGAAAAACACAATAATTAAAATAAATATAGTAAAGAAAAGGAGAGCTTAGATACCAGTTTGATCTCTATTATTGAGGGTGGGCGCGGAGGGCACGTAATCCCTCATCGTAACTCCTCATAAAATACAGATCAAACTTCAAACTGGTAAGTTCTCGTTTAATCTTACTATTTTACTTCGGAGTCACGTGAGTGACTACGTGAAGATTTTAAAGCTCTGTGATTTCAAACCGTGTAACAGTTCATACTTCACTCACTGCCGAAGTCATTTGAGGGAGGAAGTATGTTATCGTAATCAACCATGAATCTGTTTGTAAAAAACAATAATGGTGTTTATTAACAATAACAAAAAACAAATTGCTCCCCGGGCTAAATTATATATTTGCAGATTGTAATATTTTCTCTGCAAATGAAGCAGGTTCTGTCAACGGCTTATTATAAAAAGTTTGAAACGTTCTTTCCCCAGACCACCCCGCTGTAGCCAGGATGTGGTCTATTGGTACGTTCATTCTCTTAGCCGCCAACGTGGATGCTGCCCTGGTGGAGTGAAATTTATACATGTTAGTATTTATACCAGCGGCTTTCAGCACCTACTTGAGCCATCTTGAAATGGTTTGGCTCGTTACCCGACCATAAGGTTTCTTGTGGCTGACCCATAAGGCTTTTTCTCTCCCTCGATGGATTTTAGTTGTGTCAATATAGTTCAGTAGGTGGGTCATGGCACATAACCGTGGTTCTTGTGGGTAGGCCCAGAATTCCATGACTGGATTTGATGTTCCTGGCCTGCTCTGTTTGACCAGCCCCTGGATAGTAAATGAGACATGGTCTGGAGTTATGATCATGTTGACCAGTCGTAATAGGTGAAGTGACTGGACTCTTTGTGCTGACACAAGTGCCATCAGCATGACCGTCTTCAGAGTTAATTGTTCCAGGGTGAGGGACCTGGCTGGTGACCATCCCCTGAGGTATGTCAGGACCACACTGACATCCCAGATATGGGTGTACCTTGGTCTAGGGGGATTGGAGTTAAATATCCCCCTCATGAGCTTGATCACCAGTGGGTGGCATCCCATGGCCTGTTGTCCTGGTGCCTGAATTAAATATGCAGACAGAGCACTTCTGGCTGTATTAATGGCGCTGTAGCTGAGTCCTTCATTATGGTGAAGGCCTGCCAGGAACTCCAGTACATTGGTTAATGTTGTGGTTGAGTAAGTGGTTCCTGTATCCGAACAGTATTTTTCCCACTTCTTGATACTTGATAAGTATTGTTTCCTTGTGGATACACGGTGGGATGCTGTCATGGTGTTGATGGTGTTTTCTGACAATCCCAGGCCCAGCAGAGGCCTTTTCAGAATCTCCAACCCAGGAGTTTAATTATATCGTGGCATGGGTGGCTTTTGCCAGATACTGGGTGAGTTAGCAATTCTGGGCTACTGGGAAAAGTCATTGGGGTCTCGACGATCATGTCGAGGAGCACTGGGAACCATGGCTGTGTAGGCCAGTCGGGTACTATCAAAATACCTGAAGCAGAGTCCATTTGTATTTTGCATAGTACCCGACTGATGAGGCAGAAGGGAGGAAATGCATAAAAGAAGAAATGTCCCCAGTCCAGCGCGAACGCATCTACCGCTGCTGCCTCAGGGTCTGGTTCCCAAGCGACATACATAGGAACCTGGTGATGTAGTCTGGATGCAAATAGATCGATATCTGGCGTGCCATATTGCTTGGTAATTTTAGCAAATACTTTGGGATTTAACATCCATTCGGTGTTATCATTGAATTTGCGTGACCTGGTGTCTGCCACTGTATTTAGCTTACCTGGCAGGTAAGTTGCTGATAGCCAAATATGTCTGTTGACACACCATTGCCAGATTGTGTTGACCAATTTGTCACATGATATTGATTTTATGCCGACCATATGGTTAATATAGGCCACCACCGTAGTATTGTCTATTTGTAACCGAACATGCAAGTGATGCATATTTGTTGAATATGCTTTTAATCCATAAAATGCACCCAACATTTCTAGATAATTTATGCCTAGTGTAAGTAGTAACGATGACTCTAGGTTAGTCCATCTACCACCTGTGCTGGATATGGAATTAGTTGCTCCCCAGCCTTGAGCACTGGCATCTGTTTGAATAATTAATGTAGGGTTAACGATGATGATAGGGCTGGAACTATGCCAAATGTTCTCTACCCTCCACTGTAGCTCTGATATTGCTTCAGTGGGTAATTTCATGATCCGGTCAAAGTGACCTGCATGTCGTTTTAGTGCCTGAACTTTTGCTCTTTGTAAGTTTTGATAGTGCAGAGGTCCAAATTGTGTAGCTGGAAATGCTGCTACCATCATTCCAATTACTCTCGCCACTTGTCGAATGGTTGGTCGATCGTTAACCATTAAATTGTTACATGTTTGTGCCAATTCTGCTGTTTTGTCTTTTGGCAAAGTTACAGACATGTGGACTGAGTTAATTGTGAAGCCCAGATAGTCCATGGTTGTGGATGGCGTCAACTTAGATTTATCTGGATGTAAGACAAAGCCCAAGGTTTCAAACAATTGTTTGGTAGCTGACACAGCTGATATAGCCAATTCCATGGTTTTGCCTACTATTAAGATATCATCAAGATATGCCATGACAATATGTTTTTGTTTTCTTAATATTGCCAAGGCTGGTTTTAGTATCTTGGTGAATAATCTTGGGGCTGATGTTAAACCGTCAGGCAATGCTTTAAACTGCCATTGTTGCCCCATCCAGGTAAATTTCAGGTATCTGCAATGATCCTTATGAATGGGTACTGAATAGTAAGCAGCTTTAAGGTCGATGCTTGCCATGAAGTATCCTTTGGAAATCAGTTGTTTGGCAGTGACAAACGTTTCTATTTTGAAATGTATATACTTAACAAACATATTTAGTGAAGTTAAGTCAATGATGATGCGACATCCACCATCTTTTTTGGTTATAGTGAATATATTAGAGACAAATTCCAAGGGTTCATGTTTGGTTTTTTTAATGATACCCTATGTAATTAGCCTTACCAGTTCAGCTTGTCCCTCTCGTTTTTCTTTAACTGAGAGGGAAAAGACCCTTTGGGGTGAGTGCTGAACTGATGGCAAGTTTCTAGAGTAAACTCTATTTTGTATCCACGAATGCTGTTGAGTATATATTTGTCATTCGTGATAGACTTCCATGCTTGCACAAACAGGTGTAATCTCCCCCCTGTTAGTATAGAACCCCCACTTTTTATATGCTGGTAGGAACCAGACCCACCTACCTCCATGGTTACGGTTGTTTCTTCTGTTTCTTTGTCGGACGATGAGTTTTCTGATGTGTTGTCTGATGTGTTGCTGTTGGTTGGGGGTGGCGCATTTTCCATGGGCCTTGGCCTAAAAAAGGCTTCCGGTGGTGATGTGTGGACCCCGAGCTTTCATCAGTCCCATAGGGTTGACGTCGACTGGTGGACGCGGTGGACGCGGTGGGGTACTGCCGCTTGGGTTTAGTGGGTTTGCTTGTCCCGGGGCCTGCCCTCATGAGGCCAAATGTTTTGAACTCCTCCTCCATGTCCTTTACTTTTTTGGAGTCCTTGCCGAAGAGCAGGATTTCTGGCTCTGTGGTCGGCGTTTTGCACAAACCCGCAAATTTCAAGTTGAGGGCAGGTCTTATAATCTCCTTACGGAGGTTGTTAATTTCGAACTGGGTATTGCACAGCAGTGCGAGTGTATCCTGCTGATTCGTGGTCATTTCCACCCCATCCACGGAACGAGCATATGAAGTGATGGCTGACGTCAGGAGCCTGAGGATCCGCTGTAGTTTGAGCTCTTGATTGCGGATGTTTGGCCCAACGTGCCCCCAGATTTGGCTATTGACAGCCGGCACGTTGAGTGAGGTGCAATTCTCTGGGGCCGAATACAGCTCTAGGGCCTCATTAACTACCTGCTCTTGTAGGGGCTTGAAGGACAGGTAGTTAATGCTGGCCGCCAGTTTTGGCTCTAATGGCCGTCCTGCTCGTGGAGCTGCCACGTAGCGGTCTACCACACCCAGCAGCTCTTCCTGGTCCTGTACCCCAAGCGTACTCCCGACATCTTCGGCCAGTGACCCCTCTTCTTGACCAGCCCAGCCCTGGTCGCCAAAGCTGCCCTCGGATGAGGGGGAAGCGATGGCCAGTGCGTTGTGAGGCACTGTGGTGGGAGTACCTGAACTCCCTTTGCGAGACTGCTCCTCCCGAAGCAAGTCTCGCTGGAGCATTTGCTCCACGAGCCGCTCCATGCGGCTCAGGCGGCTGTCTCTGCCCCGCGCGGGCGGTGATACGTCCCGGTCCGAAGAATCGGATACCACCGGCCGGTTGGTCTTCCATGCTGCTTTACATCCAGCCCGCTGCTCAGGCTGCGCTAGCGGGACTGGGCTCGGCACGGTGTCGGGGATGGCGGACCGCTGGGTTAGCGGTCCTACCGCCTCTTGCCCCCCACTGATGGAACGCTCCTCCGTTGGAGTCGAACGGGGGGCGGACTTCTTGGCTTGTCTTGTTTTGCTCATATTCCTGGTGAGACAAAACAAAACACTTCTTTTTCGGAAAAGACGACCTCAGAATAAACTTACCTGACGGTCCGTCTTTTTTAAGCTGTAGCGGGAGCGCCTGACTCCCGCTGCATCGCTGTTGCACTGCGTGAACGCTCATGTCGCGCATGCGTGCTGGACGGGTTCTTCACGTAGTCACTAACGTGACTCCGAAGTAAAATTGGCCTATATAAGTTGCCCCTTGTGTGCAGGGAGTGGATGAGAAAGTGGGATAATATAGAACTAGTGTGAACATGTGATTGATGATCAGCATAGACTCGACACACTGAAGGGCCTGTCTCCATGCTGTCCCTTTCAATCAATTAATCAATCATTCACAACTTTGAAGATAACCTGCATCCTCACAACAGAAGAGGACAAACAGACTCATCAAGTGTTGTATGTCTGAATAAGCAA
Organism: Amblyraja radiata; assembly: GCF_010909765.2. NCBI lineage: Eukaryota > Metazoa > Chordata > Chondrichthyes > Rajiformes > Rajidae > Amblyraja > Amblyraja radiata. The sequence goes on from NC_045957.1 coordinate 106,006,832, forward strand.
TGCACTGGGGGTCCAGAAGGACATCACGGTGACACAGTGGTGGAGCTACTGCCTTACAGCGCCAGAGACTCGGGTTTGATCCAGACTACGGGTGCTTGTCTGTACGGAATTTGAACGTTCTCCCCATGACCTGCGTTCTTCCCATGATCTTTGGATTCCTGCTACACCAAAGATGTAGTTAATAGGTTAATTGGCTTGGTATAAATGTAAAATTGTCCCCCGTGTGTGTAGGGTAGTGTTAATGTGTGGGAATCGTTGGTTGGTGTGGACTCGGAAGGGCCTGTTTCTTTGCTATATCTCTAAACTAAACTAATCACAAACATGATATAACATCATGTCAGCATGTTCTAAGGGAGTTCTTCAGAGTAAACTCTCATCTGAAAGATAGTATTTCCAACAAAACAGTGCATCCTAGATACTAACCTGTAGTTAGGCCATGGATTAGGTCTCTGGAGTGTCTGAGAAACCATAATCCTTTGATTCAGAGAAATGTTCCAACTGACCCACAACCTGCCAGGTAGTCCTGCAGATTTAATCCAATGCAATAAGAACTGATTTGATTGAAAGGTTGTGACACTTTAGTTAGACATTCACAGTTACGCCAATACAACAGTAGAGAGCAGTCACAGTCACTTTAGGTTTCTTAGTCTCAGGATAATTCCAGCCTGTTACTGTTGATCTCTGCCAATGTCACCCTAACTCTCCAGTCAGGGAGAGAAAACTCCATCTACTTTTCCTGCACTCCAAAGCACAGAGATTTACTTTTGTTGCAGGCTTTTTTTCCAAAATGCGGGCATTCGTATAGGGGTGGCAGGGTGGCGCAGCAGGAGAGTTGCTGCCTTACTGCGCTTGCAGCGCCTGAGACACGGGTTCAATCCTGACTATGGGTGCTACAGAGTTTGTACGTTCTTCTTTTGACCGCGTGGGTTTTCTCCGAGATCTTTCTTCCCACACTCCAAAGACGTACAGGTTTGTAGGTTAATTGGCTTTGGTTTGTATACTTGGTATAAACGTAAATTGTCCCTAGTGTGTGTAGGCTTGTGTTAATGTGCAGTGATCTCTGGTCGGTGTGGACTCGGTGAGCCAAAGGGCCTGTTCCATGCTGTATCTCTAAACTTAAAAACTAAAAAATATACTTCTTAATAATACTTCTTTCAGAGAAATTTCCTGGTAACCTACAGCCAGAAGCACTTGGCTGTAACCTTGATGACGTTTCCACAAGCCCCTTGCACAGAGAGCATGCCTCGCTATTCTTCCTCTCATTCCATCCTTTTCTGATAATTTTAGAACTCTCTCCCAAACGCTGCATGACATAGAAACATAGAAACATGGAAAATAGGTGCAGGAGGAGGCCATTCGGCCCTTCGAGCCAGCACCGCCATTCATTGTGATCATGGCTGATCATCCTCAATCAATAACCCGTGCCTGCCTTCTCCCCATATCCCTTGACTACACTAGCCCCTGGAGCTCTATCTAACTCTCTCTTAAATCCATCCAGTGACTTGGCCTCCACTGCCCTCTGTGGCAGGGAATTACATAAATTCACAACTCTCTGGGCGAAAAAGTTTTTTCTCACCTCAGTCTTAAATGGCCTCCCCTTTATTCTAAGACTGTGGCCCCTGGTTCTGGACTCGCCCACCATTGGGAACATTTTTCCTGCATCTAGCTTGTCCAGTCCTTTTATAATTTTATATGTTTCTATAAGATAACCCCTCATCCTTTTAAACTCCAGTGAATACAAGCCTAGTCTTTTCAATATTTCCTCATATGACAGTCCCGCCATCCCAGGGATCAATCTCGTGAACCTATGCTGCACTGCCACAATCACAAGGATGTCCTTCCTCAAATTAGGAGACCAAAACTGTACACAATACTCCAGATGTGGTCTCACCAGAGCCCTATACAACTGCAGAAGAACCTCTTTACTCCTATACTGAAATCCTCTTGATATGAAGGCCATCATTCCATTAGCTTTCTTCACTGCCTGCTGTACCTGTAAGCCAACTTTCAGTGACCGGTGTACAAGGATGCCCAGGTCTTGCTGCACCTCCCCCTTACCTAACCTAACCCCATTGAGATTATAATCTGCCCCTTGTTTTTGCCGCCAAAGTGGATAACCTCACATTTATCTATATTATACTGCATCTGCCACGCATCTGCCCACTCACTCAACCTGTCCAGGTCACCCTGCAACCTCCTAACATCCTCTTCACAGTTCACACTGCCACCCAGCTTTGTGTCATCTGTAAACTTGCTAGTGTTGCTCCTAATTCCCTCTTCCAAATAATTATATATATGGTAAACAGTTGCGGCCCCAACACTGAGCCTTGCGGCACTCCACTCGCCCGCCATTCTGAAAAGGACCCGTTCACTCCTACTCTTTGCTTCCGGTCTGCCAACCAATTTTCTATCCATGTCAACACCCTACCCCCAACACCATGTGCTCTAATTTTAGTCACCAGTCTCCCTTATCAAAGGCTTTCTGAAAGTCTAGATACACTACATCCACTGGCACCCCTTCATCCATTTTACTTGTCACATCCTCAAAAAATTCCAGAAGATTAGTCAAGCATGATTTCTCTTTCATAAATCCACTGAGTTTTTTTGTTTTTTTTAATTTATTTTATTAGAAGCAATTGTACAGGGATAAGGCAATCGACATAACAGTTATACAATTATTGTACAGCTTCATTTTTAATATTGAAACCTAAATCAAAAAAAAAAGGACAGAAGAGAAAAAAAGGAGAGAATGAATTCAATTCAATTCAATTCAATTCAACTTTAATGTCATTGCACAAATACTGAGTATGGGTACAACGAAATGCAGTTTTGCATCAGTCCGTAGTAGTAGTAGTGCATATAGAAATTTAAAAAAAAGAAGATACAGAATAATTAAACAATGGGGACGGAGGGACCGGAGAAATCTATCGACGGGACTCCGAGTTCAGCAATGCGACGGTATGATTGTAGAAGCTGTTCCTCATCCTACTGGTACGAGACCTGAGGCTCCTGTACCGGAGGGCAAACAGTCCATGGTTGGGGTGGGAGGGGTCTTTAATGATCTTCCCAGCCCATCTCAGACACCGTTTTCGGTGGAGGGCATCCATGGCAGGGAGCGGGGCACCGATGATGTGCTGCGCGGTTTTCACCACCCGTTGTAGTGCCTTCCTGTCCGCAACAGTGCAGCTGCTGTACCATACCGTGAAGCAGGTGGTCAGGATGCTCTCGATGGTACAGGGGTAGAAGTTGGTCAGGATCTGGGGGGACAGGTGGGCTTTGTTGAGCCTCCTCAGGAAGTAAAGGCGCTGCTGTGCCTTTTTGATCAGCTTGGAGGTGTTGAGGGACCAGGACAAATCCTCCGAGATATGTACCCCGAGGAATTTGTAGCTGGAGACGCGCTCCACCTCAGTCCCGTTTATATGGATGGGGGTATGACTGCCTCCTCTGACCTTCCTGAAGTCGACAATAATTTCCTTCGTCTTCTTGGAGTTGAGGACGAGGTTATTGTTGGCACACCAGGTTGTCAGGTGCTGGACCTCCTCTCTGTAGGCTGACTCATCGTTGTCACTGATCAGTCCTACCACCGTGGTGTCGTCAGCAAACTTAATGATGGCGTTGGATCCGTACTTAGGGATGCAGTCATGGGTGAAGAGGGAGTAGAGGAGAGGGCTGAGCACACAGCCCTGTGGCACGCCGGTGTTCAGTGTTATAGTGGAGGAGGTGAGGTTGTTGACCCTAACAGACTGTGGTCTGTTGGTGGGGAAATCCAGTGTCCAGTTGCAGAGGGAGGTGGAGATGCCAAGTCCGCTGAGTTTGGTGATCAAGCTGACGGGGATGACAGTGTTAAAGGCAGAGCTGAAATCAATGAACAGCAACCTGATGTAGGAGTTGTTGTTGTCCAGGTGGGTCAGGGCAGAGTGTAGGGCCGCCGATATGGCGTCCTCTGTAGACCTGTTGGCCCGGTAGGCAAACTGATGGGGGTCCAGTGTGGGGGGGGAGGCTGGCTTTGAGGTGAGCCAAGATCAGCCGCTCAAAGCACTTAGCAATGACAGGGGTGAGTGCCACTGGGCGGAAATCGTTGAGACTCCCTGTGGCTGACTGTTTGGGCACTGGCACGATGGTTGATGTCTTGAGGCAAGTGGGGACAACACCCTGGACCAGTGAGTGATTGAAAATGTCGGTGAAGACTGGGGATAGTTGTCCAGCACATGCCCTAAGCACCCAGCCAGGGATGCCATCGGGGCCGGCAGCTTTGCGCTCATTCACCTTGCTCAGTGCATCTTGTACAGCAGAGGTGGAGAGACTGAGGGGTTGTTCATTCGGGGGTGGAGCAACTTTGATGGCTGGGGTTTTGTTGTCCCGGTCAAAGCGAGCATAGAAATGGTTTAGCTCGTCAGGAAGGGTGGCGTTGTCTGGGGGAGGGGTGTTAACTTTATGGTAATCGGCAAGGGATTTGATTCCTTGCCACATGCGCCTGGGGTCAGAGTTGTTTTGAAAGTGCTCCTCAATCCGCCATTTGTGATTGAGTTTGGCATTCCTAATTCCCATTTTCAGATTGGCCCTAGAAGAGCTGTATCCCTCAGCGTCGCCAGATCTGAAAGCGGCATCGCGAGCCTTCAGTAGGAGTCTGACCTCCCTGCTCATCCACGGCTTCTGGTTAGGGAAGGTCTTTATCTCTTTGTGGGTAGTGACATTATCGGTGCAGAATTTTATATAGTCCATAACTGTTGAGGTGTATGAGTTGATGTCCACTTGTGAATTTAAGGTGGACTGAGTAGCAAACAGACTCCAGTCTGTCTGCTGAAACTGCTGCTGTAAAACAGAGACAGCCCCCTCAGGCCAAACCTTCACTGTCCTCATGGTAGGTTTCACACGTCTGATCAGAGGTGTGTATTTGGGGAGCAGGAACAGAGAGAGGTGGTCAGACTGACCAAGGAGGGGGAGGGGGAGGGCTTTGTAGGCTTCAGTAATATTAGTATAAACTAAGTCCAGAATATTGTTTCCTCTGGTTGGGCAGGAAACATGCTGATGGAACCTGGGGAGTACAGTTTTAAGGTCGGAGTGGTTGAAATCACCCGCAACAATAAATGCCCCCTCTGGGTGAGCAGATAGATGTTTGCTGATAGCAGCTTGCAGCTCTTCCATTGCTAGCCTGGCATTAGCGTCCGGGGGTACATAGACTGCAGTGATAACAGTCGATGTGAATTCTCTGGGCAAATAGAAGGGCCTGCACTTTAACATCAGGTATTCCAGGTCAGCAGAGCAGTGACTACCAATCCTAACAACGTCCGTGCACCATGTGTTATTCGCATAAATGCACAGTCCGCCGCCCTTGGTCTTACCGGAGTCCTCCACAGATCTGTCGGCCCTGAAGACAGTGCGCCCCTCCAGCTCGATGGCGTTGTCTGGGATGTTGTCGTTGAGCCATGTTTCGGTGAGGACCATGGCGTTGCAGTCGGCGATCCTTCTGTGTGTGGTGATCCGCAGCCTTAGTTCGTCGATTTTACTCACCAGGGACCGGAGAATGAAGAAAGAGAAGTAAAATAAAAGAAAGCAAGAAAAGGACCCCTAAACTACCAAAGAAGTGCAAGAGGAAAGAAAAGAAATAAGAAAAGAGAAAATGGAGATATACCATTCTGTTGTTGCAGAAATTCAGTGAAAGGGAACCATGTCTTAAGAAATTGATCTGCTTTTTCAGCCAAGACAAGCCTAATGTTTTCTAAATGTGGTGTCTCGGACATGTCAGTTCTCCACATCTTCACTGTGGGAACTGATGTCTTTTTCCAAAATTTAAGTATTAGTTTTTTCACCGTTATTAGGCCGTAATTGAGGAAACGTCTTTGAAATATCGTTAGCTTAGAACAGGCCTCTGACATACCTAATGTGATCAGTTTTATATCTGGTTCTAATTTAATTTAAAGTATTTTAGAGAAGATATCAAATATTCCCCTGCAGAAGTTTTGTAACTTTATACAGGAAGCAAAATAATGGGTTATAGTCGCTTCTTGGAGGTGGCATTTATCACAAATAGGAGAGACATTTGGGAAGATCTTGTTCAATTTGGTCTTTGAATAGTAGAGTCTATGCAGTATTTTAAATTGTATCAGGGAGTGCCTGAGATTGAGAGAGCAGTAGTGTATGTATAGTAGGCTTTTCTCCCAGATATCCTTTGAAATTAATGAACCCAATTCGTCTTCCCATGCTTGCCTATGCATCTCAGAATATGGGATATGTGCAATTAAAAGAGTGTTGTAAATGTAGGATATTAACTTGCTTGTATCGACATGTCTATTCATACATTCGTCTAGTATATCTGGACCCATAAAATGACAGTCTTGTGTATATGTTTTCACATAGTCTCAGATTTGAAGATATCTAAAAAGATTGCTTGCTTTCAAATGATATTTCTCCTGTAGTTCTTGAAACTAGAGGAAAATCCCCTTCTCGTAGAGATCTCCCACCGTTTTAATTCCTGAGTTTATTCCATTGTGCAAACGCCTTATCTAAAGTAGACGGTTTAAATGAGGGATTGTTAGTGATTGGTAAAAGGAGAGAGAAATTTCTCAGTTTGAGACTTAATTTCAACTGTTTCCAAATGCGTAGGGTACTGTGTATTATTGGATTTTGCTCATACGTTGATTTATTCAGATGTGTTGGAGAAAGAAGAATCGCGCCTATATTAAAAGCCAAACAATCTTCCCTCTCCATTTTTAACCAATTTACCTGTTGACATGTATCATCCATCCAGTAAATTAAGTTTTTAATATTAGTCGCCCAGTAGTAGAAAAGGAAATGAGGGAGTGCTAATCCTCCATTTTTTTTAGATTTACACAAATGTCTTTTATGTATTCTATGGGTTTTATAATCCCAAATGAAATTTGTGATAAGAGTCAATTTTTATTTTTAACTTTTGGGGAGATATATCGGTATTGATTGAAATAGGTATAGGAGTTGTGGAAGGGAAATCGCCTTTATGGCATTTACTCTACCTATAAGGGAAATAGGGAGTGTTTTCCAGAATTGAATGAGGGCATTTAATTTAGTAATTAATGGTGGGAAATTTGTTTGAAATAGAGAGGTGTATTTTCTAGTCACGTAGACTCCAAGGTATCTAAATTTTTCAGTAACAATTCTGAAAGGAAATTTTTGGAGTTGTGAAGGGTCTTGAGCTTTTATTGGCATAATTTCACTTTTATTCCAGTCCACACCTGGAGTATTGTGTGCAGTTTTGGTGCAGCGTAGGTTTACAAGGTTAATTCCCGGGATGGCGGGACTGTCATATGCTGAGAGAATGGAGCAGCTGGGCCTGTACACTCTGGAGTTTAGAAGGATGAGAAGGGATCTCATTGAAACATATAAGATTGTTAAGAGCTTGGACACGCTAGAGGCAGGAAACATGTTCCAGATGTTGGGGGAGTCCAGAACCAGGGGCCACAGTTTAAGAATAAGGAGTAAGCCATTTAGAACGGAGACGAGGAAACACTTTTTCTCACAGAGAGTGGTGAGTCTGTGGAATTCTCTGCCTCAGAGGGCGGTGGAGGCAGGTTCTCTGGATGCTTCGAAGAGAGAGCTAGATAGGGCTCTTAAAAACAGCGGTCAGGGGATATGGGGAGAAGGCAGGAACGGGGTACTGATTGTGGATGATCAGCCATGATCACATTGAATGGTGGTGCTGGCTCGAAGGGCCAAATGGCCTACTCCTGCACCTATTGTATATTGTCTATTGTCTATATTCTACAGCCTGAAAAGGAACCAAATTGTTCTATAAGGTTTAATACATTTGGGATACTAACTTGGGAGTTGGTGATGTATAAAAGTACATCGTCTGCATATAACGAAATCTTGTTATTGGTATGTTTAGTATTGTATCCATGAATACCAGAATGTACTCTGATGATTTCTGCTAAGGGTTCTATGGCTAAGGCAAATAACATCCTTTCCATTAATTTGCCCACCACTGACGTTAAACTAACAGGTCTATAATTGCTAGGTTTACTCTTAGACCCCTTTTTAAACATTGGAACAACATGCGCAGTACACCAATCCTCCGGCACTATTTCCGTTTCTTTTCTCTTTTCTTGACGACTTTGGCTGGATAATTTCTGAAGATTCATATGTTATCCCCTTCAAAGGTCAGATTTCTGTTGTTGGCAACTTTCTTCATGATGTCTTCTAAAACGTAGGAATGATGTATCTTCAGAATCAGCTGCCTTGGTTGAGCTGTGGGTCCTGGCCGGGCTCTCAGGGCTCTGTGCGCCCGATCTAGTTTGGGTTTTTCATCCAATTTAAGTACATCTTGGAGTAATTGAGCCGCAAAACCACGCGGGTTTTTACCCTGCTCTTTTCCTTCTTTCACCCCAACAATCCTTAAGTTCTGGCTTTTAGAACGCCCTTCCAGATCAAGACATTTTTCAGTCACCTTGGCAAGTTGCCCAGAACTTAAGCACCTGGACCTGATGGTATACCCGGTCGTGTTCTAAAAACCTGTGCGGACCAACTGGCTGGAGTTTTTACGGACATTTTCAACCTCTCACTTCTGAGGTCTGAGGTCCCCACCTGCTTTAAGAGGGCATCAATTATACCAGTGCCCAAGAAGAGTAAGGTGACGTGCCTCAATGACTATCGACCAGTGGCAATAACGCCGGTGGTGATGAAGTGCTTTAAGAGGTTGATCATGGAGCAAATCAACTCCTACCTCGACAAAAACCTGAACCCACTGCAGTTCGATTACCGCCACAACAGATCAACGGTGGATGCGATCTCGCTGGCCCTCCACTCCGCTCTGGACCACTTGGACAACAAAAACTCATATGTCAGGCTGTTATTAATCGATTACAGCTCGGCATTTAACACAATCATCCCCTCCAAGCTGGTTACCAAACTCGCAGAACTGGGTGTCTGCGCATCCCTCTGCAATTGGATCCTCGACTTCCTCATTCACAGACCACAGTCTGTTCGTATTGGTGGAAATGTGTCATCCTCGATAACAATCGGCACGGCAGCACCTCAAGGCTGCGTGCTCAGCCCCCTGCTGTACTCACTCTATACTCATGACTGCGTAGCCAGTCACAGTGCGAACTCCATCATCAAGTTCGCTGACGACACCACTGTTGTGGGACGTATCACTGATGGGGATGAGTCAGAGTACAGAAGAGAGATCGAGCAACTGTCCATATGGTGCCAGCGCAATAACCTGGCCCTCAACACCAGCAAAACCAAGGAACTGATTGTGGATTTTGGAAGGAGTAGGAGGGGGACCCACAGCCCCATCTATATCAACGGGTCAATGGTTGAAAGGGTCAAGAACTTCAAATTCCTGGGCGTGCACATCTCTGAAGATCTCTCCTGGTCCGAGAACACTAATGCAATTATCAAGAAAGCTCATCAGCGCCTCTACTTCCTGAGAAGATTACGGATAGTCGGTTTGTCAAGGAAGACTCTCTCTAACTTCTACAGGTGCACAGTAGAGAGCATGCTGACCGGTTGCATCGTGGCTTGGTTCGGCAATTTGAGCGCCCTGGAGAGGAAAAGACTACAAAAAGTAGTAAACACTGCCCAGTCCATCATTGGCTCTGACCTTCCTTCCATCGAGGGGATTTATCGCAGTCGCTGCCTCAAAAAGGCTGGCAGCATCATCAAAGACCCACACCATCCTGGCCACACACTCATCTCCCTGTTACCTTCAGGTAGAAGGTACAGGAGCCTGAAGACTGCAACAACCAGGTTCAGGAATAGCTACTTCCCCACAGCCATCAGGCTATTTAACCTGGCTCGGACAAAACTCTGATTATTAATAACCCATTTTCTGTTATTTGCACTTTATCAGTTTATTTATTCATGTGTGTATATATTTATATTATGGTATATGGACACACTTATCTGTTTTGTAGTAAATGCCTACTATGTTCTGTGTGTTGAAGCAAAGCAAGAATTTCATTGTCCTATATGGGGACACATGACAATAAACTCACTTGAACTTGAACTTGAAATACGCTCCAATTCAGTAATCAGTCGGCGTGTTGTCTGAGCATTTTTGGTAGTAGCAGCTTCCAATTCTCGAATAGCTTCGCTATGTTGTTTTGAAGTAGCGAGAATGGGTTCCAACTTACGGCTGATATCAGTTTCGAGCCTTTGAATTTCCCCCTTCAGAGAGGAATTCACCTCCTCTATGCGGACATCTATCTTATCGACCTTATCACAGATTTCTGCTCTCCCAGCAACGATGTCCGACTTTACAACCGCAAGTTGCTCACCCAGTAAAGCTTTGATATCTTCCACCAAAGGTTGTCTTGCTGCTTTTTAATGGGGGTCCTCCATACTCGGTCGAGGCTTCTTCTTCAGAGGCTTCCTCACTCTCCACAGGGCATTTCCTCCAAGATGATTTAGATGCTTTAGGAACTATAGGAAGTCTTCAGGGGTAATGTCTATCGGTCATTTAAAATACCGGAGTCGATTTCTGATTACGTCACTTACGCGAAAACAGGCGTCTACCGGTAAGCGATTTTCTTCTGTCCGTTTAGTCTATTTTCGACCGGTTTCACGATTTTAGCGGAGCGGAGCTAAATGGCACACGTCTTAAGTCGCCATAGCGCCACCGGAAGTCCCCGCTGAGTCTTTTTTACTAAAGTTCCTGATACTCTCTGTCGGAGCCATTCTTGCTTAGGCTAGTTACTGTTAGCATATTTTATTATTTTGTCTAGATATTTCTTGCAGAACTATTTTGTACACTTGGGGTGGGCTTTTGATATGTAGATGTGCGTGACATACATCGGATCAGGCAAGCAAAACCACAGGGAGTGGTAAGATCGACTGGAGCCGGCATAGGAGAAGGAGTTCAAGAAGGAACTGCAGATGCTGGAAAATCGAAGGTAGACAAAAGTGCTGGAGAAACTCAGCGGGTGCGGCAGCATCTATGGAGCGAAGGAAATAGCCAACGTGAAGAAGGGTTTCGGCCCGAAACGTTGCCTATTTCCTTCGCTCCGTGGATGTTGCTGCACCCGCTGAGTTTCTCCAGCACTTTTATCTACAGGAGAAGGAGTACTGTTTTTACCAGTTCAGATAGTAAGAACGGAAAGCTACAATTTGTATAAGAATAAAGAGGATCTGGTATGTTTACTTCTTTGTTTGTACAACTACTTCAATAAAAATCAATGACACTGGAAAGAACGACTGGAAGATTCGTTTTTGTTAGCGACTGCGTAAATTCCACTCCTCCCTGCCTGTGTAGAAACGGCAATAATAAATTGGACATTGGAAAAGTTTAAAATTGCCGTTACACTCTCAGTTTTTCCACTAGATCTTCTCTGGACCCTATCTGATATCTTCACAAACCTCGACAATGTGATAGAATAGTAAGATTAAACGAGAACTTACCAGTTTGAAGTTTGATCGTTATTTTATGAGGAGTAACGTTGAGGGATTACGTGAAGAACCCCGCCAGGACGCATGCGTGTCATTCTTCAAAGCAGCGGTGTGAAATCACAGATAACTGTAATGACTAAACATAGTAAGATTAGAGAAGAGATACCAGTTGAGTATATGATCAAGGGTGGGAGCGGAGGGCACGTAATCCCTCAACGTTACTCCTCATAAAATAACGATCAAACTTCAAACTGGTAAGTTCTCGTTTAATCTTACTATTTTACTTCGGAGTCACGTGAGTGACTACGTGAAGATTTTAAAGCTCTGTGATTTCATGCCGTGGAAACGAGTCCATGCATCACATCTGCCTTGATTATGGGGAGAATAGTGTTAACATCATTAGACATCAATACGATATTGAAAACCCAACGATAAATAAATTAACACCAAAATATAGCCCCTATTTATGGGGTAAATTATATTACAGAACTTAAAATTGTTTCTGCAAATGTTCCAGGTTTAATGACTGGTTTGTTATAAAATCATTGGAAAGTTTTCTCCGTTGACCATCCTGCTGTCTTGAGGATTTGGTCCATAGGAACATCCAACTTCATAGCTGCCGATGTAGCGGCAGCCCTGGTGGAGTGAGATTTAAAATGCTAGTTTCTACTCCAGCCTTATTAGGACCTGTTTTAGCCATCTAGAGATGGTCTGGACTGTCACTGTTTTGAGTGGCTGTTTGTAGCTGATTAAAAGTGACATTTCTTTCCCTCTGATGATCTTAGTATACTCAATATATAATAGTAAGTGTGTTACAATACAGAGACGATCATCTGTCGGGTATGCCCTGAATTCTGTTTTTAGGCCTGCTGACCCCTGTCTGTTCTGTTTGACTAATTCATTGATGTGAAAAGTTAAATTTCCAGATGAAATAGTCATGTTGTCCAGCCTTAGGTTCTGTAGTGACTGGACCCTTTGTGCCGTGACCAAGGCCATCAGCATGACTGTTTTCATAGTCAGTTTCTGTAGGGACAGAGCTGTAGCTGGAGACCAGTTTCTTAACATGGTCTGTACAATGCTCACATCCCATATTTGGGAGTACCTGGTTCTTGGGGGATTAACATTAAAATGCCCCTCATGAGTTTGGTTACCAGGGTGTGTCCCAACAGAATGCCGCTCTGTTCCTTGCCACAGGTATGTTGACAGAGCACTTCTGGCGCAGTTGATGGCACTATGACTGAGCCTCCCATCGTAATGGAGGCTTGCCAGGAATTCCAGAACAGACGGGATGTTCATAGATCTGTGGGTGATCTTTCCTTTGTTACCGGATGGACCAGTAAATTAGATGTATGATGGATGGTGATGCATGGTTCTAATACCATGTCTAGTATCACCGGGAACCATGGTGGAGTAGGCCAATCGGGTACTATCAAAATACCAGACGCAGAGTCTTGCTGTATTTTCCTTAATACCCGACTGATGAGGCAGAAAGGAGGGAATGCATAAATAAACAATTTCCCCCAATGCAGCGAAAATGCATCTGTTGCCGCTGCCCCAGGTCTGGTTCCCATGAAACATAGTTTGATAACTGGTGATTGAGCCTGGATGCGAAAAGATCGATATCTGGTGTTCCATACCATGCGGTAATTTCAGCAAATACATTTTTATCCAACATCCATTCAGTGTTTTCATTGAATTTGCGTGACCTGGTGTCTGCCACTAAATTTAGTTTACCTGGTAAGTAGGTAGCTGATATCCAAATATCTCTCTGGATACACCATTGCCAAATTGTGTTGGCCAGATTGTCACATGATGTCGATTTGTTTCCACCCATATGGTTGATATATGCTACCACGGTGGTGTTGTCAATTTGTAGTCTAACATGCTGGTGATTTAACCCAGAACAATATGACTTAAGGCCATGGAATGCACTTAACATTTCCAGGTAGTTTTTGCCCAGTGTTTGTAATAGTTATGCCTCCTGTGCATTCCATCTCCCTCCACAGCTGGAGATGGAATTGGTAGAACCCCAACCAAGTGCACTGGCATCAGTTTGTAGTACCATAGACAGGTTGCTGATAATTATTGGATTGGAACAATACCTGATGTTATGTTCCCACCATTTTAGTTCCATTAGGGCCTCTGTTGGTAGCTTCATTGGTCTGTCAAAATGGCCACCATTAATTTTGAGTGCTCTTATTTTTGCTCTCTGTAAATTTCGATAGTGCAAAGGTCCGAATTGTGTGGCTGGAAATGCAGCCACTATCTTCCCAATTATTCTAGCTACCAGTCTAATGGATGGTTTGGTGATGTCAATGATTTCGCTACAAGCCTCTATTAAGGCTGTAACCTTTTCTTTCGGCAAAATCACTGACATGAGAACTGAGTTAATGGTGAACCCCACATAATCCATTTATGTTGAAGGCGTTAATTTAGACTTAACTGGATGGATGATAAACCCCAGTTTTTCAAACAATTGTTTTGTGGCTGTTAACGCTTGTTTGGCCAATTCCAAAGTTTTGCCAACAATAAGTATGTCATCTATATATGCCATTACCATGTGTTTTTGTTTCCGTAGTAACGCTAGGGCTGGTTTCAAAATTTTTGTGAACAGCCTGGGGGCTGATGTTAGACCATTAGGTAGTGCCCTGTATTGCCAAAGCTGACCCATCCAGTTGAATTTTAAATAACATCTGTGGTCACCTCTTGTGGGTACTGTATAGTAAGCATCTTTTAAATCGATGCTTGCCATGTAGTAGCCTTCGGAAATCAATTGTTTAGCATTAACAAAGGTTTCCATCTTGAAATGAATATATTTGTACAAAGGTATTCAAAGTAGTCAAATCGATGATGATGCGGCAACCACCATCTTTCTTGTTTTTTATAAAGATGTTGGACACGAATTCCTGTGATTCGTGTTGGGTTTTCTCAATTACTCCTTTTTTATATAGCCGCTGTAATTCAGCACGTGCTTTAGATTTTTCTATGCCTGTGAGCACGAACATTCGGTTCGGTACATGCTGAACTGGAGGGTTATGTTTTTGTATAAATTCTATGGTATAACCCTGGATACTGCTTAGAATATAAGTGTCGGTAGTTAACTTATTCCATGCATCCAAATAATATCGTAATCTCCCACCAACTTCCATGTTCCCTTTTAATTCTTAAGGAACCAGACCCACCTACCTCCATGGTTACCAGTGGTAGGTGTGTTACTTCTTCGGCATCCTCCGTGGACTTTGAGGCGCCGTTGTCTGGGCCTGTAGTTGGGTTGGTGTTGAGGGCTTGCGCATTTTCCAGGAAGGTCGGTCTGGGCCATGGCCTAAAAAAGACCGATGTTGGGTGTTCCTGGTTTTTGCGCTTTCTCCAGTTTGTCTTGGCCGACTGGTGGGTGCGTAGGGGTGATGTTTTTGGCCGTAGTAGCTTTTGGATGCTGCTTTTATGAGCCCCAGGGTTTTCGCCTCTTCGTCAAGTTCTTTGACTTGTTTTGATAAATCCCCTCCAAATAGTAGTATTGATGGTTTGGAGGTTCCAGGTTTGCAGAGGCCGGCAAATTTGGGTCTAAAGCCGGTTGGATAACAGTTTCCCTAATATTGTTTAACTCGTATTGTGAGTTGCAGAGTAAAGCCAGTGCATCTTCGTGGTCTTGGGTCATGTTTTGCTCATTCAATGTGCGGGCAAAAGCCGTAATTCCTGCTGTTAGGACTTTTAAGGACTTTCTTTATTTTTAAGTCCCTGGTTCTAATTGATGCCCCGACATGTTTCCAGATGCACTGGTTGACACTGGGAACATTTAGCGACTTGCAGTTCCCTGGTGGTAAGTGTCGTGCCGTGGTGTCCGATAATGCCTGTCCCTGTAGTTGGTTAAAAGACATGTAGTCAATGCTTGCCGCTATTTTCGGCTCCAGGTTTAGGCCAGTTTGGTCGGGTTGGATAAACTGGGACACCATATCCAACATGTTTTCTTTCACCCCAGGCATACTAGGGGTATGTGGATCACTCCCCTCTTCAGGGTCAGCCCAGAATTGGCCCTCCGTGCTCCCCTCTAATGAGGGAGAAACACTGTGCAGCCCCACAAGAGGTACTGCTGTGGGGCTTACTAACTGCCCACTGTGGCTAGCCTCCATCTCCCGGAGCCTGCCACTTTGGAGTATTTCCTCCAGCAGCCGCTCCAACCGGCTCCAATGCTCACGGGCACTGGCCGCTCGCGGCTGCTCCTGTTCCCCCAGCCGCTCCAACCGGCCCCAATGCTCACGGGCACTGGCCGCTCGCGGCTGTTCCTGATCCTGCAGCCGCTCCAACCGGCTCCAATGCTCACGGGCACTGGCCGCTCGCGGCTGTTCCTGAAGCCGCTCCAACCAGCCCCAATGCTCACGGGCACTGGCCGCTCGCGGCTATTCAGAGTCGGACTCATCGGAGTCAACGGCTCTGTTAGTTTTTTGCTTCGCTCTACCGCCCGGCCGTGGCCGGTGCGGGAGCGAAGTCGGGCACAGCTGTTCCCATTTCGGGAGATTGGCATACCGTTGGCTGCTGCTGCCGGCTGCCCGCAACTCCGCGATTCTCCCCCGCCAGCCTTTTCGCAGCCTTCGTGGATCTGGTCCATGTCTCCACCTGTAAGGTAAGTGGAAGGAACGCAGAGTCTCCTTACCTGCTGTTCCCGGCTTTCAAATTCTGCCGCTATGGGAACGTCGTTCCCCCTGCTGTGACTCGTTGCAATGCGTGTAGCAATATGTCACGCATGCGTCCTGGCGGGGTTCTTCACGTAGTCACTCACGTGACTCCGAAGTAAAATTGACCACCACAATCTAATTGTAATCACACCAGTGTTTTGTTATGCTTTTTACAGTCATTTATAAAGCCCAGGATTGTGCACATAGGAGGTTTATGTAGCTTTCAAACACCTTTGAAAGCCCATGTACATACACATCAACTGGCCACCTCATGAAAAAGCTTTTTCCTCAGTCATTATGATTTGCCTTTAACAAGTTGGTGCTGGCTTTGTTAATCCATTCATATTCAAATATTTAAATTTCTTCCTGATTATCACTTCTATATTTTTCCCACCAATATGATTACATCGCCTGACCTTCATTTGCAGGATATACCTTTGCATCCTTCAGAAAACAAGGATGATCTTCTGGCATCCTCCTTCCAGCTGGAGGTCTGATAATTTATAACGAGATCTGATCATTTATTTATTGTAAGTGCGCCAAGGCCTTCCAGTACCCTCGCATTCCCAATTTTTAATCAATCTCATATCTAAACAACCTTGTTTTTAAATTATTTTTTTAGCCATCTTTGGGCTAAGCCTTTATGAGAACCTGAGCAGATTTTGGCTCTGGCAGATCCGAAGCAAAATAAACAAACACTTAACACTTATCCAGAAGACAAAGGCAGCTCAGTACTGTACAGGACTCCTAGCTTTACTCACATTGACAGTTTTAAACTGCAGCCATTTGACTGAGGGACAAGGTTGCTACCAAGTGATTCATGCTGCCATTTTTGTGCAGCATGTATGTGATTATTGCTTGGCACAAAGAAAATACATTGCCATGGTAACAATACAAAGTACTCTGGGGAAAGGCAGGCATGTCTGCAGATCTTTAATGTTCATGAGCTGTATTTTCCATCTGATTCTGCTCCAACCTGTGTGGTGTTGGGTGCCTAGCAAACAATGCTATGAAAATAAGCTAAATATAAAAAGCTTACTTTTGAAACCCACTGGTACAAATTACTGTCATATTTTGCTGTAGAGTTTAATGCATACTTGCTTCAAATACCTGCTCACAGCTTACTCTTATTTCCCCCCTCAGCTCCAAATTGGACCATTCTTGTTCAAAGGCACTTTGCAGCAATCCTCACATACCTGAGCCTAAAAGGGTGGCACAGGTAGGTAGATCTACTGCCTCACACGTCAAAGATCCTGGGTTCATATCACATCTTATGTGTGAGGTTTGCCTGTGACTGTGTGGGTTTCCTCTGGATGGTCCAGTTTTCACCAACATCCCAAAGACATATGAGTTTGTTGGTTAATTAGACACTGTAAAATGTGCAGGCAATGGTAGAATCTGGGTGAAGTTGGTGAGAATGCGATTAACGTAGGATTAACGTAAATGGATAATTGATAGTCAACATGGACTCAGTGGGCTGAAGGGACTGTTTCTGTATTGTATAATCTCTCTTTCATTGTTTTACATGCTTCAGCCATTTTTCTTCAAGAGTAGGTCAAGTCTAATGGTGAACAGCTTTGAAAGACCTTTTGCTTTTTTAAATGTGCTAGACAAGACAGGCGAGACCAAACGTTACAATGTTGAATTGATGTTGAATGTGTTTGTGCTTAATTAGCTGTAAACTGTGTTCATTACATCCCATTTTGTCTGCAAACATTGGACTGTTAATTGGGTCCTTTGGCAGTAGGTGGCACCACAAATTCATCTGTTCTGAGATTATAGTTCTCCATGCCTTTTTTTGAGTTGCAATTCTTCCTGGTAACAGTCATATCCAATAGAGCTGCTGGAAACACCTTCATTGTTCACATGCACCACCAACTCATATCTTAGCTACATCTGCTTAGTATTAATTTAATTGCCACTTCATAGTTGATACCAGATAGAGTGAACGAGTTGTACGATGTCAAGATTCAGATGTTATTATTGCATTTTCTTCCACAATGTGTGGATCATGAGAATCCTGCTTATATTTTAAAAAGAATGCTTACATCGGTTCTTTTAATTTCCCTCTACCCACCCTCCACTCGTAACACCATCCTAATATTCTGATATTGTGATTTGAGGTAATCCCCTTTCTTCATGGACCAGCCGTTTTCTATGCCTTTAATCTGCCGATCCTACAATCCTCTGCAGTCTTTCGATTATTACCTCGTGAATATCCCAGTGGTAATCTTATCCGCCATTTATAGAAATTAGAAACATAGAAATTAGGTGCAGGAGTAGGCCATTCGGCCCTTCGAGCCTGCACCGCCTGGGCCTTCAACTCCTGGAGCCCTCAGCTTTGCCATTACCTTCCAAAATCTCATATACTCCTTTGACCAAACTTTGTATTCTCTTCTGTCATAATTCCTTCTCATATGACTCAGTCCAAATTTCCTTTCATCACACTCTTGCAAAATGACTTGGAAAGTGTCACCACATTAAAGTAGCATTTTCCTGTGGAGGACAAAGGGGTCATTATAAAACACCCCTTGCATTTTTTTATGAATGAGCGAAAAGAAAGGCATATCTGAAGCACATATGTGGAAGGGAGCAAATACAGGATGAGGAGCATCCCTGTACAATTCATAAACTCTGTCATTTTACGTTTTCCATTCCATTCCCTCTCTCTGACGGTCCTTTCCAACATCTCCTTGCTTCTCCATCTAGACACATTATAGCCTACAAGACTCGAAAATTGATTTTATATTCCTTTCTGCACAATTAACATCAAGTTTAGGGATCAGTTTTGGTTCAATAATAGCCCTGATTCAGCAGGCATGTCATGGGGAGTATTAAAAATGATTAAATTAGGGTGCCGCACCGGTGAAGATACAACACAAAATACCTTGGGCACCAATTAGCAAAACAGACTTAGCTATGCAATTCCAGAACATTGAGAACGGAGATTGTTGGGACTATGACAAAAATCTTTGCATTCTCTACAGCCACACCCGAGGTTCAGAGGACTAGAGAGTAGCCAGTGTTGTCTTTGGTTTAATGTGACATTAGGGATAATCCAACAAAGATTAGACCAGTATGCCTTACATCAGTGGTAAGGAAGCATTTACAAAGGATTCTTTGGCATAGGATTTACTCACATTTCGAAAAACATTGTTTTATTAAGTAAAGTTAGCATGGGTTTGTGTGGAACAGGTTATGTCTTACAAACTTAGGAGGTGATGAAAATGATTGATGAGGGTAGGACAGTGGAGATTGTCTACATGGGTAAGTCCCTTATGATAGGCTGTCCCCATGTCACCTTCCTGCAGTAATCGGACCCCATTGTCTTGTCAGAACGTACTCTGTCAGTTTCACTGCAGGGGGCCACTGAAATTGACATGCAGTAGAAACAAGCCACTGCAGACGCTGGTTTACGCAAAAAAAGAACACAAAATGCTGGAAAAACTCAAGGGGTCAAGCCACATCTTTGGAGAACATGGTTGTGTAACGTTTCGGTTCGGGATCCTTCCTTCTTCAGACTCAGTCCAGTCCGAAGAAGGGTACCGTCCCGAAATGTCACATTCCCATGTTTTCCAAAGATGCTTCTGTCTGACCCTTTGAGATACTCCAGTATTTTGTGTCGGAATTGACAACCAGTTGTCCTATTGATACTTGCGCAATGATACTCTACTAAACAATGTAACATAGAGCCTTTTTTTTTACATAGAGTATTTTTAGCTTTCAGTATCAAAAATAGACTTGTATCTAAGAAAATTACCTTAATTTCGAAAATCCTGCAGGGGAGCTACGTGGCTATTGCGAGTCTGAAATGCTCTCGCCCCGAACTCCCTTTTCCCCATTGATACGTTCGTTTTATTAGCGGGATGTTCCATCAATGAGAAGATTCTTAAGAACGCAACTATCGCTTTATAGAAGAACTTCCCGTATATTTCAGTTTATTGAGAGTGTTAACACCCATAATTCCAGAACTGACCATATTCGCAACACCAGCCACAAGCCCTGGCAGGAGCGATGGACCGCATTTTCATTTACTCAACGCCCGAATAGAATTTACCCTGACCGGGGTTTGAAAATACTGCAGTCCCCAAAGTGTGTATCGTTACATTCAAGTAATCTCTTTTGGCAATGTTTCAGGTCATTTAGATAAAAAGGGACATAAAGGCCAGCTGTTTTATTCAAAAAGCTTCCTGTTCACACCTTTCCTCTTCCTTAAATCAGGAAGCTGGACTCATTTCCTCCATGTCCAGGCTTAATAATCATTGGAGTTTGCACCAGAGATTAATCCGGTAGTTCCTCAAATTCATGTGCACATGAAAAATCTGCAGGGAGGCAATTCAAGGAATAACACTGTTACAAAATAAAGTGGTTTACAGCCAATAATTTCAAAGCGCTTTTTAGTTAATGGCGGTTGAATGAAACATAGTTGACTGTATTGGAAACACCAAATTAGACTGTTTGCAACAAGTAGGATTCTCTCTGATTAAATCAAAGATAAAAATGTGCTGGGGTGTCTCAGCGGATCAGGCAGCACCTCTGGAAAATGTGGACGGGCGTTGTTTCGGGTCGGGACCCTTCTTCGGACCCAGTCCAGTCTGAAGAACATCATGTATCCATGTTCTCATGGAGATGCTGCCTGACCCGCCGAGTTACTCCAGCACTTTGTGTCTTGTTTTTTGGAATAAGCACTTGACTTTCTTTTCTTTCTGATATGCTTGCCACTAACTGAAAGGTTTTTACAATCAAATAAACATTTCCAATATCTACAAGGTACTCTACCCCAGTGACAGTGACAGCCCAGTGCCCACTAGTACTGCGATTGTGTCAGATCGCTATCCACCAGTCGGGTTCCCAGGGAATGGAATTGGACATAGATCCAACCGGGCCACGCATAATCCCTGGACCCGAGGATCAAGAAGGGTCATCTAACGGGCCTGAGGATCGGTGGGCAAAGGGAAGAATGCGTAGGAAGGAACTGCAGACGCTGGTTTACACTGACGGTATACTCAAAATGCTGGAGTAACTCAGCGGGTCGGGTAGCATATCTGGAGAGAAGGCATGGCTGACTTTTCGGATCGAAACCCTTCTTCGGATTGAGAGTTGGGGATGAGGGAAACGGGGGCAGAGGGAAAAGTTGCGCCCTTCCTCAAGTCCTATATGCTCATGGTCCTTCGCAACGGTTGGGGGGTGGCGTCGAGTTTCCACTCCAATCCCCCATATCCTTATCTGTTGGCGCCCTGTAAAATATTATCCTCAGTATCGGGAACTCCCGGACCAAATAACCCGAGTACCGGGTACAAAACGGAACCATTAGAAAGGGATACTAATGGTGTCCATGACGCTCCTGGGAAAGGTCTTCTCATTTTGCACGGTACAAATGTTGCTTTGTAAGATGACAATAAAGGTTGATTGATTGATGATTGGCTGGTTCAGTGTTGGTAACTTTAATAAAGTAACTGCAGAGCCTGGAATATTGAGGAAAAATAAAAGTGCTCGGGTAACTCGGCGGATCAGGCAACATATGTGGAGGGAATGGATAGGGTCGGGGCCCTTCTCCAAACTCAACTGAAATGGCTAAATACTATAAAGTGGGGAGAATAATCAGAGGAGTTGGACATATCGTATCACTGTCAAAGTGAAGGGGCAGGCGATGGGATGGGATGGGCGATCGCTTGCGTTATAATTCGTGGCCTTGGACAGGGGAGCGGAATCGATAGGGCTTTCATCGGAGAGCACAGTGTGCTGCCGCCTCTCCTTCTCTCCGCGCTGGATGAGTGCAGATTGCGGCGGCAGCAGCGGGTGGCGCCGCAGCTCCAACCACTGCTTCTGGTCGCGCATCTCTGGGGAGGGGAGTGGGAGCGCTGGGGAAGCTGGATCCAGACGGATTGAGGTTGGAAAGCAGAGAAGACAGCAGCTGGGGCCGTGGAGGAGGAGAGGAAGGAAGCAGGCAAGCAAGCGCCGAGCAGCGTTAAATATGGGCGGCCCCACGGTATTGGCGCCCGTCGCCTGCCGCTGACTGAAGGATGAGCGGCTTTTCGCGCTCCGCCGCTCTCCTGCTCTGCCTGCTGGGCTGCAACGTGTGGAAAGCGGTCACCAAAACCTTACGGGAGCGGCGCGCACAAGGTAGACGGCGATGGCCGGGGTCCGGAGCGGGGAGAGGGGTAGCCTGTCTGTGGGTTGGAGCAAAGGGAGGCAGCGGTGGTCGTGGAGAGGAGAAGGGGTGGTGTGTATGTGTGTCCGTCTATATGTGGGGAAGGGTGGTGTGTGAAGGGGTATTGTATGGCTGCGGTATGGGGTAGTGGTGTGTGTGACTGTATATGGGAGGGTGTTGTGTGGGATTGTATGTCTGTGTCTGTATGTGCTGTGGGTGGTGGAAGTGTGTCCGGCTTCCCCGCGGCTTTATCCGGACCCTGTTATTGTCATTTGAACAACAAACCCCGGGACGCGGCGGCGGGAGGAGGGAACAATGAGCCTCCTCTGGCAGTCCTGCAGTCCGTAACCGCAGCCCTGATGCCTTTCCCTTTTCTCCCCTCCCTCTCTTTTCCTCGGATTTAATAAAGAGCAGTGTCAGGATTCACTATTTAAATTTGTTGGGGGGGAAAAAAATCAGGATAAGATGCCAGAGGTCAGATTCACTGGTTACTTTGATTCATTTCCCCCACAAATTACAAAATCGTTTTTTTTTAAGGGCGGTGTGAGTTTATTTTATTTTTTAAATGCTGTGAATATAATTTGGGGCCGGAGCATCGGTGTGAGCAGTGGCGTAAAACGAGCACAGCGCGGGTTTGTAAATGTATTGGCTTCAAAATGAACACGTTGCTCCGGAGGAGACCCCGGCCGAGGATCGCCTCTGCTAGCCCTCTCTCTCGGTTATTACTATTAAGGGTCATCGCAGAGAGATGACTACCCGGCCGCTTTGCTTTATTTCATTTTAAAGTCACAATCTCCTGCGCCTTGTTAACCCGACCGGTTCCTGGTACACTAATACCGAGCTTCACCAACGAGTGACCAACCCCAGCCCTCTAGTTTGTTTGCTGACATAATATTCTATGCCATGAATCTTTATGCTCCGGCATGGACCGCCGATTAATCTATTTCCTCCGTACACGCCCCGACCGCCGTACAGAAGATAGATGATGGGTATGCTATTATGCTATTTCAAGTATGCTATTTCAGGGGGACAAATACCCTGTGTACAAAATATGGGAAATCGTGGCTGATTGTGTGGAATGGCGGGGTAGGCTGAATGGGCCGAGTGGTCACCACCTCCTCCTAATTCCGTTCATGCATAAATTGAATAATTGTAAGCCATTGCATTTGTTGTGTTGGAGATATCTTGCGTATTCTTTTCGGACGTTGGAGATTGGCATTAACAATATATCTGAAATGTAAAAAAATGCATAAACTGAATAGACATAGAGAGGCCAATATGGCTTGCTTTCCTTTATCTTGATAGATGTTCTTAAAGTCTCATTGTCTACATATTTATCTCTTGTTTTCTGCAAATAAATCGTGATAATTTATCGAATCACAAACAATAATGAGCTTATATACAATGTATTTATCAAAAAGACATGTTAGTATAAATACAGATGTCAAGCTATGGAGGCTAGTGAATCCTACATTATATTTTTCCAGCAATATTTTAATTTGCAGTGCAGTAAATTCTAATATACATTTGGTCATATTATTCATTTCTTTTGTCCAGTTGCTGCGAATGGATAAAACGGGAGCATTCAATTTCAACATTTTGTGAAACATGCATCGTTACTTGTCAGAATTTAAAATATATGTAATAAAATGTTGAATATTTTTAGCATTAGTAATGATACCAAAAGTCAGTTCTAAATTTGGTCAACATCAAATAAAGGGCACTATTCATCAAATTAGGTGCCCAATAGACAGTCTCCAGATTTGAGGAAGGACATTCTTGCTATTGAGGGAGTGCAGCGTAGGATCATGAGGTTAATTACCGGGATGGCGGGACTGTCATATGTTGAAAGAATGGAGCGACTGAGCTTGTGTACACTGGAATTTAGGATGAGAGGGAATCTTATTGAAATATAAGATTATTAAGGGTTTCGACATGCTAGAGGCAGGAAACGTGTTCCAGATGTTGGGGGAGTCCAGAACCAGGGGCCACAGTTTAAGAATAAGGGGTAAGCCATGAAGATGAGGAAACACTTTCGCACAGAGAGTTGTGAGTCTGTGGAATTCTCTGTCTCAGAGGGCGGTGGAGGCCGGTTCTCTGGATACTTTCAAGAGAGAGCTAGATAGGGCTCTTAAAGATAGCGGAATCAGGGGATATGGGGAGAAGGCAGGAACTGGGTACTGATTGGGGATGATCAGCCATGATCACATTGAATGGCGGTGCTGACTTGAAGGGCCGAATGGCCTACTCCTGCACCTATTGTCTTTTGTCTGTTGCTCTAATTTTGCCCACTAACCTCACTGGCTCTCGCTTGTTCATTTTCCTAGTTACATACTCAAAAAATTCCAGAAGATTAGTAAAGCATGATTTCCCCTTCATAAATCCATGCTGACTTGGACCGATCATCTTACTGCTATCCAAATGTGCTGCTATTTCATCTTTTATAATTAACTCCAGCATCTTCCCCACCACCGATGTCCGACTAACACGTCTATAATTCCCTGTTTTTTTTTGTGAATTTCCTTCAGTTTCTCCGTCACCCGCTAATAGTCTAAGAAACAGAAACAAATTGAGCCTTTCTCTTTACTCCTCTCCTCTTCCTCAGTTTTAAAAATGAGCACAGTTGGGATCAACTATTTTAAAAGTTGAGAGAGAAGAAAAATCAGGTTGATGTTCCATAGGTATGAATTGTCCAATTGTCTAAAAACCAGGAACAAACACAAGTAAGAGTAAAGGGCCTGTCCCACTTGGGCGTCATTTGCGCGTCACGCAGATGGCGTGCAAAGATTTTGTACATCCCAAAATCATGGGGCGACGCGTGCGATCGCTCGTCACTGTCTACGACACCACGCACCATGTGCGCATCACGTGCGTGTCACGACGCACGCGTCATGATGTGTAAATTATGCGCAAGTGGGACAGGCCCTTAAGAATCCCACTGTTTCATTTCAGAACATATGACAATAAAACACTCTTGACTCGAAATCTGATTTGTAATGAAAGGGGTGCACAAGTGACAGTCATTTGTCAAAGCATCAGTGACAATGTGTTAATTGCCTATCCTTCGCTGTTCTTGCTAAGCCATTGCAGGGCATTTCCAAGTCAAATACATTGTGGGTGTGGAGTCACTTCTTGGCCAGATCAGAATTATGAGCAGACTTTTATCAGAATAAAAGGAGATGAAGAGGAATGACTTTAGTCAGAGGGTGGTGAATCTATGGAATGGGTTGCCACAGACGGCTGTGGGGGCTAAATCAATGGATATTTTGTGGCGGAGATTGACAGACTCTTGATTATGTTACGATAGAACTTTATTTATCCCAGGAGGGAAATTGGTCTTCCAACAGTCATAAAACACAACACAAAATCAAAGTGATGAGTGGAAAGACCAAGATTGGGGATGTGCAAAAATTGGGGAGAGGGGGGGGGGGGGGGGGGGGGGGGGGGGGGGCAAGGAGGAAGGGGGAGTCAGTCTACCCCAAGACAGAATGGGAAGGAGTTGTACAGTTTGATAGGCACAGGGAAAAATAATCTCCTGTGGCATTCTGTACTGCATCTGTTACTGAATATGCTCCTCAGGTTGAGGTGGAGGGGGTGAGCTGTTTTGTTCAAGATGCTCTGTAGTTTGAGGGGTATCCTCCCCTCCAATGGATCCAACCATCCCCAGGACGGAGTCAACCTTCCTGATAAGCTTGTTGATTCTATTGGTATCTGCGGCCCTCGCCCTGCTACCCCAACACACAACAGTGAAGAAGATGGCACTGGCCACCACCGATTGATAGAACATCTGCAGCATCTTACTGCAGTCATTGGAACAGCAGAGCTTCCACAGAATGTACAGATGGTTCTGTCCCTTCTTATACAGTGCCTCAGCATTCGTGGACCAGTCCAGTTTACTGTCCAGGCAAACTCCAAGGTACTTGTACTCCTTGGTAAACTGCACACCACTCAACTGAGCCCCTCCCCCCCCCCCCCCCCCCCCCCCTCCCCCCCTCACTGGTGTAGCCCACAATTGCAGTCATCCAACAACATCTGCAGGTGGCAGGAGACGAGTTGTATCTGGTCCGAGATATAGATGGTGAACAGGAAGGGAGAGCGGCCCTTGTGTTGCTCACTACCATGTCCGAGACGCAGATCTGTAGCCTGACATACTGTGGTCATCCAGTCAGGTAGTTGGTGATCCAGGACACCATTGGAACATCCACCTGCATTTTTTTCAGTTTGTTCCCTAGCAGTGCAGGCCGGACGGTGTTAAAAGCACTGGAAAGTAAAAAAAAACATAATTCACGCAGTGCTTCCCGGCTTATCCAGGCGAGTATAGGAACAATGCAGTAGGTGGATGATGGCGTCCTCCACAGCCAAGGTGTCGGATTATGGGGAGAACACAGGAGAATCGGGTTGGGAGGGAGAGATTAGATCAGACATGATTGAATAGCAGAGTAGACTTGATGGGCCAAATGGCCTAATTCTGCTCCTATAACTTATGAGATCACCACAATGGGTGTTTCCTCCCCTCAAGGACATCAGTGAGCCAGATGGGCCATTTTGGCAGGTTGTTACCTCTGCAGTCATGGTTATTACAGAACAGTTAATACATTTAACACTGTGGTGCTGTGGTGGGATTAGAGATTAAATATCTTAATTGTTTGTCTAAGATTCTGGATAACATCCAACTTTTTAACTACCCCTATTCCATAGGTCTCTATTGAACACAATATATTTAAAAAATAAGATTTTGGAATTATAAGGATTTATTTTGGTAGTTCCCAGTGTTCATGAGACGGTGGTTGTTGTTCCAAAAGGTCTTCGCTCTTTGTCCCAATTGTATTCCCACCCTAATGTCGAACAGGAATACTTTAGTATGCTGGTTTTTACACAAATCCGACCATGGAGTGAAATTTGCCTTTCTTAGAGTTTATGCATTAGGAAGATATTGTTGAAATAATCTCAGTGAATTGATGTGCATCCTGTTATGGAGCACGGCTGGTGGGAGTGGATAAAGTCCAAGGGAAATCATAGCATTTTCTGTTCTTCATGATTATGATTGGTCATGAAGAGTATTTCATTCCTGCCATAGAATTGGCGCATGTATGCTTTCACTCCACCTTGTAGCGTTTTGGGCCTGACACAGTCAACAGACATTACAAGCACATCTTGCCTTCTACCCCTTTGACTGTTAGGATAAGGGCATACTAAGTACGACTAATGCAGACAATAAAAACTACATTATTGTCAAATTCTTCATAATTCAATTTACATCATTATTTTGCATCATTATTTTCATCACTTGCAGAAGACTGGGACTGTGCATTGGCAAGTGTCTTTTAATTTATCCGTTATTTCAACATTTCTCTGGATGATCAAAAATATGGATAGCATAGAATACAAAAATAGGGGTGTAATGCTGTGAATCTATAAGGAGCTGGTCGGGCTACATTTGGAGTATTGTGAGCAATTTTGGGCACCATATCTGAAGAAGGATGTGCTGGCTCTGGAGAAGGTCCAGAGGAGGTTAACAAGAATGATTCCAGGAATGAGTGAGTTAACATATGATGAGCGTTTGATGGCACTGGGCCAGTACTCACTGGAGTTTAGAAGAATAAGGAGGGACGTCCTTGAAATGTACTGAATAGTAAAAGGCTTGGATAGAATGGATGTGGAGAGGATGTTCCCACTAGTGGGAGAGTCTAAGACTAGAGGACATAGCCTCAGAATTAAAGAATGTTCCTTAGATGAGGAATTTCTTTAGTCGGAGGGTGGTGAATCTGTGGAATTCTTTGCCACAAAAGGAGTGGAGGCCGTCAAATGATATTTAAAGGCAGAGATAGATAGTTTCGTGATTAGCATGGTGTCCAGGGTTATGGGGAGAAAGCAGGAGAATGGGGTTGGGAGAGAGAGAGATAGATCAGCCATGATTGAATGGTGGAGTAGACTGGGCCGAATGGACTAATTCTGCTCCTATCACTTATGATCTCATGACCATCTTGGATGATTTGGGCTGAGGGCTTGTTTCAGCGCTGTATGTCTCTGACTCTAGTATTGCATGATACACTTGTTTTATGTTTGTGGAAAATAAGTAAAATGCTTTAACTTTTGCTTTGTTCCTTCTTCAATATGCAACCAAATAAATGAACAAGCTCAGTTCAGAATGATCAGAAACTACATCGTCTCATAGGATCACTCCCTAATTTCCCACATTCAGATGGAAAGAAGTTGGCTCCTGGATGTCTCAGTTCACCACATTTTATGTTGAACAATATATATTTTTAAGTAAATATACATGCTATTACAAGAAA
The DNA here is from genome assembly GCF_010909765.2 of Amblyraja radiata. Taxonomy (NCBI): domain Eukaryota; kingdom Metazoa; phylum Chordata; class Chondrichthyes; order Rajiformes; family Rajidae; genus Amblyraja; species Amblyraja radiata. Next base: position 106,035,310 of record NC_045957.1, read on the forward strand.
TAGAAATGTATTAACTGCTTTTGTAGCACCTTTTAGTCATGGCAGAATCAAAGGGCTGTGCGTATGGTGGTGCTGATTGGCCTGAAATGTAACTGACACACTGTTTGGACAAAGGTTCAAAGGTTATTTATTGGTCACATACACCTAGGTGTAGTGAAATGCTTCTTGCCAAATGCAATCAACCTGGTGTGCACAATCAAATAAGATCAAATAGAACAAGTAGTTCTTCATGCTGTGCACGCCATATGCAAGAAGAAGATGTGGCGTACATCAGCAGCTCATTTTACCCTCCCACTGTTTTTCTTTCCATAGATTTCAATACACACTGTATCTCATGTTCACTACCTTCATAACCCAAAGCCCGATTAAAATATTTGCTGATGGAAAGGTGCAGAGAAGTTGTTGCCATGACTAATGGGGCTACATAGGGAGTGGTCGGGCAGGCTAGGACTTTATACCTTGGAGTGCAGGTGACGGGTCCATGGATAGGAAAGGCTTGGAGTGATATGGGTCAAATGTATTACATTTTACTCCTCCTCTCTCCTTATTAGACACCCTTTTTGTCTCCTTTTCACCTCTAGCCTTTTTTCACTTAAGGGCCTGTCCCACTTACGTGTCCTTGGCATGCAAATTTCACAACCTCATCGTCGCGTTGAGGCGCACGGGCATCGTAGGGCCGCGCCGGGCCGGTCCCATTGAGAAGCGCGGAGGAGTGTGGAGTTGTGCGCGACATCGCGCGGGGCTCCGAAATTTTTGTAGCGAACTAAATCTTCCCGCGCCAACAGCCTGTCGCGTAACTGATGGCCAAAGTGGGACAGGCCCAAGATACTGGCGCAACGGAACGTCTCATCTCCAACAGCAGCAGAAGCAGGCAAACGATCGCCGAGCTCAGCCTGGGACTCACGACATTGCGGACCGGATCCACTCCCACTTCTACTCCCAGAGCGGGGCCAATAAAACTGAAGATAGACACAAAATGCAGGAGTAATTCAGCGGGACCGGCAGCATCTCTGGAGAGAAGCAATGTGTGACGTTTCGGGTCAAGACCCTTCTTTCAGACTAAAGAAGGGTCTCGACACGAAACGTCACCCTTTGCTTCTCTCCAGAGACACTTCCGGTCCCGCTGAGTTACTCCTGCATTTTGTGTCCATCTTCAAATGACGTCACGCGCTCCAGACGACTGTGCAGGCGAATGAAGTCGTGTGCGACCTTCGCGGGACTGTCGCGCCTCAACACGACCACGAAGTCGCGTAATTAGCGTGCCAAGGACACGCAAGTGGGACAGGGGCTTTACTCTCCTATCAGCTATTCAAATCGCCCTCACAGGTATATCCACCTACCACTTGCTAGGTTTCTCCCAGCCCAACTCTCTTGTCCAGCTTTCTCGCCCCGCTACAATTAGTCTGAAGAACCGAAACATTGCATGCCTTTTACCCTACCTGACCAGTTGAGTTCCTGCAGCACTTTGTGATTTGTTGTATCATACATTAATGCTGCGATTGGAAATGCATGCAGCAAAGAAACGTTTTAATGGGGATTTTAACTTTCTAATCTGGTAACGAACCAGTTTTGAAAATGCTCTTTAACATTTATGATTTAATTTTAACTTACGGGAAATGGACACCAAAAGGCAAAATAATGTGCAGATAGCCCTTTAAACAGATAATGGTGATATTCAAGTTGGAAAAGTAGCAACCATGCTCAATAATTATCTTTGCATAAGGATTTGTAATTGCAAACTAGGATAATCTGCTGGACATCCTGTGGAAACTAGTATTAATCAACGGTATGATCTTGCCAGAATTACAATAATGTAATAATAATGAAGAAAATATTGACATTGAAGAATGAGAGATCTCTAGAACCAGATATTTTTCACCATATTCTTTTAAAAGGTGATAAGTTAGAACATTACAAATACCATATATAAAATCTAAGAGTTTTGTTGGGGGAAATTTGTTCCCTTTTGTAAAAAAATATTTTCGAAAACACTGGGTGTCATGAGCACCTATCTGGAAAGTGAAGGTTGGAGTAGCAGGGAATTGCATAATGGATAGTTTAACACATGTTATTGGGGAATTACTTGAGTCATTAATTTAGAAAACCATGAATGGCCAAATTTAATGGGTTTTTAAAGGATACCTGTTTAACTTTTTTGAAGTGATTATGATGGTGGCTAGGCGTATGTACATGAATATTGTATGGAATTCAAGAAAGCATTTAGTGGGGTCATTCATAAAAGACCATTGGATAAATTGGAAAGTTGCAAAGTGAAATTTGCTGACCCAACTAGCGAATTGCATGATGATAGGAAATGGATTAGGTTTAGGTGTATTATCGTCACGTGGACTTGGATACAGTGAAAAGCTTTGTTTTGCGTGCTCTCCATTCAAATCAGATAATACTACATCTAAATACAATCCGTTGTATCATCTGCAAACTTGTAAATGGAGTTAGAGCCGAATTAGGGATAATATTCAATTCAATTCAATTCAATTCAATGTATTTGTCATTTGAACCTCATTGAACCTAATAGGGGAGAAAGGGCCGACCATGGCTGACAAGGGACGTCAGGGACAGTATAAAAATTAAAGCGAAGAAGTACAACGTTGCAAAGATGAGCGGGAAGCAAGAGGATTGGGTAATGTTTAAAGAACAACAGAAGATAACCAAAAAGACAATACGGGGAGAAAAGATTAGGTACGTAGGTAAGCTAGCCAAGAATATAAAGCAGGATAGTAAAAGCTTCTTTAGGTATGTGAAGAGGAAAAAATTAGTTAAGACCAAAGTTGGACCCTTGAAGACTGAAAAAGGTGAATTTATTATGGGGAACAAAGAAATGGCAGATGTGTTGAACAGATACTTTGGATCTGTCTTCACTAAGGAGGACACAAACAATCTTCCTGATATAGTAGTGGCCAGAGGATCTGGGGTGACAGAGGAACTGAAGGAAATCCACACAGACTGAAGGCTGATAAATCCCCAGGGTACTTAAGGAAGTGGTTCTTGAAATCGTGGATGCATTGGTGATAATTTTCCAATGTTCTATAGACTCAGGATCAGTTCCTGTGGATTGGAGGGTAGCTAATGTTATCCCACTTTTTAAGAAAGGCAGGAGAGAGAAAACTTGGAATTATGGACCAGTTAGCCTGACATCGGTGGTGGGGAAGATGCTGGAGTCAATTATAAAAGATGAGATAGCGGCACATTTGGATAGCAGTAACAGGATCAGTCCGAGTCAGCATGGATTTACGAAGGGGAAATCATGCTTGACTAATCTTCTGGAATTTTTTGAAGATGTAACTAGGAAAATGGACAAGGGAGAGCCAGTGGATGTAGTGTGCCTGGACTTTCAGAAAGCATTTGATAAGGTCCCACATAGGAGATTAGTGGGCAAAATTAGGGCACATGGTATTGGGTGCGGAGTGCTGACATGGATAGAGAAGTGGTTGGCAGACAGGAAACAAAGAGTAGGGATTAACGGGTCCCTTTCAGAATGGCAGGCAGTGACTAGTGGTGTATGTAAGGCTCCGTGCTAGGATTGCAGCTATTTACAATATACATCAATGATTTGGATGAAGGGATTCAAAGTAACATTAACAAATTTGCAGATGACACAAAGCTGGGTGGCAGTGTGAACTGTGAGGAGGATGCTGTGAGAATGCAGGGTGACTTGGACAGGTTGGGGAAGTGGGCAGATGCATGGCAGATGAAGTTTAATGCGGATAAATGTGAGGTTATCCACTGGTAGCAAAAACAGGAAGGCAGATTACTATCTAAATGGCGTTTAAGTTGGTAAATGGGGAAGTACAACGGGATCTGGGGATCCTTGTACATCAGTCTATGAAAGTAAGCATGCAGGTACAGCAGGCAGTGAAGAAAGTGAATGGCATGTTGACCTTATAACAAGAGGAATCAAATATAGGAGCAAAGAGGTCCTGCAGTTGTACAGAGCCCTGGTGAGACCACACCTGGAGTATTGTGTGCAGTTTTGGTCTCCTAATTTGAGGAAGGACATTCTTGCTATTAAGGGAGTGCAGCGTAGGTTTACAAGGTTAATTCCCGGGATGGCGGGACTGTCATATGCTGAGAGAATGGAGCAGCTGGGCTTGTACACTCTGGAGTTTAGAAGGATGAGAGGTCTTCTCATTTAAACATATAAGATTGTTAAGGGCTTGGACACGCTAGAGGCAGGAAACATGTTCCCAATGTTGGGGGAGTCCAGAACCAGGGGCCACAGTTTAAGAATAAGGAGTAAGCCATTTAGAACGGAGACGAGGAAAAACTTTTTCTCACAGAGATTGGTGAGTCTGTGGAATTCTCTACCTCAGAGGGCGGTGGAGGCAGGTTCTCTGGATGCTTTCAAGAGAGAGCTAGATAGGGCTCTTAAAAATAGCGGAGTCAGGGGATATGGGGAGAAGGCAGGAACGGGGTACTGATTGTGGATGATCAGCCATGATCACATTGAATGGCGGTGCTGGCTCGAAGGGCCGAATGGCCTATTCCTGCACCTATTGTCTAATGCCCAGCACTTCCAAAATGGGCTGCAACTGTTCATTAGATTTATAAAAGTTAGAGCTGACATTTATGAAATCAAAGTTGAGATAATATAAGATTCTTTACAGCCAATGAAGTACTGTAAACATGTAATGCGACAATCAATTTGTATATAATGGCCTCATAAAATAAAACAATAAATCACTACCAAGACTGTTTTTAGTAAGGCTGATGGAGGGATGAATGTGGGCACGTTTTTGACTTACCTTTTTTTTTAAACTGTTGTCATGAGAACCTTTGTGTTCACCTAAGAAAACATTCCATTGAAACCTGAATTACAGACCTCAGACAATGAGTAAGAAAGTCAATGCGTTTATAACATCCCTTCTTTGTCCTGATGCTGCAAAGAAATCCACAAGCTAACTTCTTTGTGTCAAACTGCAGTCACAGCATTGGTTACGTTTGCTGACAATTCGTGTGCAGCAGCATTGCACGGACAGGAATAAAGTAAGATGCCAGTATACATTTTTCCATGGTGTGGATAAATGTTGATTGAGACACTATGAAAATTCCACCTATTCTTTGCATAGAATTTTAAATCCACATGAGCAGGCAGGTGAAAGTTTTGTTTTATACCTCCTAAGTACTTTTTGACAATGCAGCAGCACTTTAGCCGAGCTCAGGGTATCATATTGACTTAAGAACTAAAGTAAATGGGTTGACCTGAAACTACTACCTTCCAACTTGGGTGAGTTTCTGCCAATTTTTGGCACTTCAGGATGAAGTTTGTTTTTTAAATGATTAATTTGAAGGTACATTGAAAATGGAGGTTCTAGCTTCACTCCTTGAAAGTTGACAAACATGCTACATAGTAGATGCAACGAGACCTGGGTGTCATGGTACACCAGTCATTAAAAGTAGGCATGCAGGTGCAGCAGGCAGTGAAGAAAGCGAATGGTATGTTAGCATTCATAACAAAAGGATTTGAGTATAGGAGCAGGGAGGTTCTACTGCAGTTGTACAGGGTATTAGTGAGACCACACCTGGAGTATTGCGTACAGTTTTGGTCTCCTAATCTGAAGAAAGACATTCTTGCCATAGAGGGAGTACAGAGAAGGTTCACCAGACTGATTCCTGGGATGTCAGGACTTTCATATGAAGAAAGACTGGATAGACTCAGCTTGTACTCGATAGAATTTAGAAGATTGAGGGGGGATCTTATAGAAACTTACAAAATTCTTAAGGGGTTGGACAGGCTAGATGCAGGAAGATTGTTCCCGATGTTGGGGAAGTCCAGAACAAGGGGTCACAGTTTAAGGATAAAGGGGAAATCTTTTAGGACTGAGATGGGAAAAAAGAAATTTACACAGAGAGTGGCGAATCTCTGGAATTCTCTGCCACAGAATGTAGTTGAGGCCAGTTCATTGGCTATATTTAAGAGGGAGTTAGATGTGGCCCTTGTGGCTAAAGGGATCAGGGGGTATTGAGAGAAAGCAGGTGAAGGATACTGAGTTGGATGATCAGCCATGATCATATTGAATGGCGGTGCAGGCTCGAATGGCCTACTCCTGTAGGCACCTATTTTCTATGTTTCTATGTTTCTATGTTAACATGCTGGTGTTATAGGTCTGGTTAGGTAAGGGCATAGGTTTCCGTCTCATAAATTCTAGGAGCAGAATTAAGCCATTAGGCCCATCAAGCCTACTCCGCCATGGCTGATCTATCTTTCCCTCTCAACCCCATTTTCCCGCCTTCGCCCCATAACTCCTGACACCCTTACTAATTGTTTGTTTGGTTGATTGAAAGATATAGCATGGAATCAGGCCCTTTGGCCCACCGAGTCCATGCCGACCATCTATCACTTGATCACTGCTTGTTTTCCTACAATTCCGGTTCCAATGGTGAGTCCTTGACAAAAATGTTGACTAATTCTCTCCCCACAGATGCTGACTGACTGGTTAAGTTTTTCTGCCAATCCTTGCTCATGTGTTAGATTCTGGTGACATCAGATACCTTCATGGTTGAGCTTGTGTAATTAAACAAAAACTAAGCAACAAACTAAACGTTAATAATAAATGCTGCAGTTTTTAACGTTGTCAATGCTTTGTGATCACTTAGGAGGCAGTTCTTAACTCAGAGAGCAGTTTGAACATGGCACTGACTATCACAAAAGATACATTTGAGGTAATTAGATTAGGCACTTTCAAAAGGAAGCCATCTTAGTGCACCAGAAAAAAAATACGCTGAATGCAAAAGGCTAGGGTGTGAAGAGACTTGAAGTGCTACAATTTCACTGGGTTTGAATGCCCCATATTTGTGCTGGAAATCCTTTTGATTTTATGTAATTAATTCGATAGATTGTTGGCAAAAACAAAATCAATTTCTGTGATTTCCTCTGGAAACCAGGGATTACAGGAGTCCTGGCTATGACTTATGAATCGTCATTAGACACAGGTGAGGTGCCAGGAGACTGGAGGGTGGAAAATGTTGTGTTTCTATTAGGAATGGATGCAAAGAAAAACCTGAGGCCTGTAGACCTGTAAACCTAAGATCTGTAAAGGAAAGGTTACCGGAGAGAATTCTGAAAATCAGACCCTATATTATATTATACAGTATAATGTCAATAATAGGTAAATACAAACTTGTCTAATAACACTTTCAGTCTTGTTTCCAGCCTGGTCATTGAACCTGCTGGTATGTTTAAAAAATGATGACGCGAAATGTTAACTCTATTTCCCCCTCCACAGTTGATGCCACACCCGCTGGGTATTATTAGCATGCTTTATCTCTATTTAAGAACTCCAGCATTTAAAGTATTTTGCTTTTGTATTCATCTCGGAGTAGGGTAGAGCATTTCAAGATTGCAAGTTTAGATATCCAGCAATGGATAAGGACTCGACAAAAAGTCATAAGGTCTTCCTCTCACTTTTGTTCAAGTAAACCATTTCCTGCTGTTCACAGCTAAGCTAAGCTCCATTTACACAGTAGTGGAGTAAAGGGCCTACTTACCCTCCAGCTCGATGATTACTTACTGAACTATGAAGAAAGACTGGATAGACTCGGCTTGTACTCGCTAGAATTTAGAAGATTGAGGGGGGATCTTATAGAAACTTACAAAATTCTTAAGGGGTTGGACAGGCTAGATGCAGGAAGATTGTTCCCGATGTTGGGGAAGTCCAGAACAAGGGGTCACAGTTTAAGGATAAGGGGGAAATCTTTTAGGACCGAGATGAGAAAAACATTTTTCACACAGACAGTGGTGAATCTCTGGAATTCTCTGCCACAGAAGGTAGTTGAGGCCAGTTCATTGGCTATATTTAAGAGGGAGTTAGATGTGGCCCTTGTGGCTAAAGGGATCAGGGGGTATGGAGAGAAGGCAGGTACAGGATACTGAGTTGGATGATCAGCCATGATCATATTGAATGGCGGTGCAGGCTCGAAGGGCCGAATGGCCTACTCCTGCACCTACTTTCTATGCTTCTATGTAGGGGGAAAGGATTTGTGGTCAGAACAAGCTTTGTCTCCCAAAATGTTGGAATAAAACTTTCAACCTGCTAAGTGCCTGCTGGCATACCCAAGACTGTTGGAACGGTCAACATATTTGGGTTTTAGTGCTCTTCCGTTTGATTTAACAATGCTGAAAAAAACAATTACCTGAATTTTTGAAGTTATTTTAGAGACTTGGAATATTTTTTATGTGAAACTAAATTGCCTTTGACTTGTCTATGTTGTTTTACTCATTGCATTAATATGCTGCCACAGTTTTTTTTTAATGTTACTTAATCAAGAAATGACTTTGTATGCAAACATTTGCCAAAATATGCATGGCTGAATTAATCAAATAATCTATCGGTGTAGTAACTGAATCTAATTGGCCCCTGTAGTTACACTTTCTTTATTCTTTGGATAATGGAAATCTCAAAGTCAGACCAGTTCACTTGTTTTTGTGCTGTTGCATTGATAATGATGCATGAAGACAATTACTTTACATTTTATTTTGAAGTCACGTGAGTGACTACGTGAAGAGCCCGCCAGTCTGCACGCGCGTCAAATACGCGGAACGCATGGGGCGCGAGTCGGAGCAGTTCGAAACTGCTCTGGCAGGTAAGTAATTATACTTTCAGCGGGCCGCTGTGGACAGCAGGCCCGGAGAAGCTGATGGAGGTGGCCGGTCTTGGGCCACCGTGGAGGCTCCATTAGGAGCTAGATTCAATTGTGGCTGCCGCCGTTGGAGCTCCGAACGGGAGCAGGTGGCCGAATTTGGAGGCCGCCGTGGAAGCTCCATAGGAGTCCGGTTTCGTTATTGCCTGCTGGCTGGGAGTTCGCTGCTAAGATTAGCAGCAGACGCTAGTTTAAATATAGCCGCGGCTAGATTTCGACCGCTGCTAAAGATAACAGCAGCCGGTGTTAGCCGCGGCCAGGGCAGCGAACGCTAGGTAAGCTCAGCTGCCATAGCGCCTATAAATGTTTTAACATAGATGCTGCTGAGGCAGCATACGCTGTAGACCAGCATATAGTGTGTGCTCTATTTGTAGGGGCATTTCGATATACTACAGATCTTTAATTGAAGTTAAAAATCTGAAGAACTGATTAAGGTAGTTATAAATAGAGCTGGCAGTTTTTAATAGCGGTTGCTGTTCGGTCACGTTTGTGACTATCGCAGCAGATAGGACATTTATTATCATACACCATATGGTGTAGTAGAATTTGACGCCATTACCGCATAGAATGGGGCTCCACTGGAGCGGGCGGCTGTTCGGAGGAACTCCATTGAGGCTCCAGAAAGCTCCTGGCTTGGGAAGCCTTTTTTCACCTGTGTCTATTAGACACCTGTGGAGCAATACCTGGTGCAGGGTTGCATCATGATAATTTCCGCTCAGTAGAGGGGACTGTTGGAGATCTTTCATGAGAGACCCCAACCATGTGGATATCGACAAAGCAGTCGAATCTTTGATCCAAAGCTATGCTTCTGTTTAGGGGGGCACCGTCCTGTTTGTTATGGCTGCCCAGTCTACAGCTGCCCGTTTTTTCACTCTTTTATTTATTTTTAGTGTGTTTTAGTGTTTTGTTTTTGGAGTTCTAGTCTTTTTTATGTGGGGGGGGGGGGAAGCGGGAAACTACTTTTCAGGGTCCCTACCTGGTCGGAGAGGCGGCTTTTCTCCGGGCAGTATCTTTGACCCGTCCTCGCGGCCTACCAGCAGGTCTGGAGCGGCGTTTCCTGAGGGGGACCACCCAGAACCTCGGCTTCGGCGGCGGCGCAGTGCTGGAACGCTATTGTGGAGCCGGCGATGCCTTGCCCGGGTCGCCGCGCTGGAGCTCCGGTGAGCTGAAGACCGCCGATGAAACATCGCGGAGCTGCGGGACTGTGGAGCGGCGGCGCTGAACTTTACATCGGGAGCCTGGGATCTGTTGCCAAGATCGCCAGTGGTGGAGCTCCATCCAGCGCGGCCTGCCGGCTTCAGAAGCCGCGGTCTCCAGTAAGGAAGCGGCCGTTCCAGGTTTCCCAAGCCACTGAGAGGGTTCTCCCGATGCCGGAGCACCATCATCCGGCGAGAACGGCCTGGAACATCGGGCCTCCATAAAGGCGACTGCGGAGGCCAAAATATGCCCGACTATGGGTGGACATGAGATGGGGACTGGGCTTTGTGCTTTCCCTCATAATGGGAACCATTGTGGGGGGATGTTTTTTATGTTTAAATCTCTTTATTATTGTTATGTCCGTATTCTTTTTTTATGTGCTGAAGCATTTTGCTACACCTAGGTGTATGTGACCAATAAAATAACCTTTGAACCATTGAAATCATATGAACTATGTTCTGTATACCGGAGGCATTACAGGCGGCTCCAGTAATTTGCCTGTGACAACACTGGCAGGGTTGCAGTATTTTCTCCCACTCTGTCTAGCGGACTATCGGGAAGAGGTGACTCCGATTATAATGCCGGTTCATGAGTCATATGGGGGCCAGAGGCCTGAGGAAGCGACACCTGGTGCAGGGTTGCGCTCTATTTCCTCCCTGAAATACTCCGTTGAGGCTCCAGAAGGGAGCAAGGACTCGGAATCACTAGCAGGTGCAACCTGTCTGGCAAGTATAACAAATAGTGATGGTTTATACCGACAGAGCGCCGATCTGCACAGCTAGAACTGATTCGGCTCCTAGAGGGAGCAGCTTGGCAACCTCGAGTCGGGGCAAAGTCAAAGCCAAGTCTGTGGGACGTCCTGTTGGATGGTTTGGGTCAAGGGGATTCTGTCCCCACATCTATGGCAGATGTGATTGGCCGTTTGTCTCAATTGTAACATCTGATGAATCAGATGGTGGCACGAGAAATGCTCCATGTTACGGAGGCATGTACAGGCAGTTCAAGTCATACGCCTGTAGCAACTCCTGGTTCAGGGTTGCAATTTTCCTCCGACTCGGAAGAGTATCGGAGATGGTGCCAAATAATATGCTCCATGTTACGGAGGCATGCACAGACAGTTCAAGTCATACGCCTGTAGCAACTCCTGGTTCAGGGTTGCAATATTCCTCCCACTCGGAAGAGTATCGGAGATGGTGGCACAAAAAATATGCTCCGTGTTATGGAGGCATGTACAGGCAGTTCGACTCATACGCCTGTGGCAACGCCTGGTTAAGGCTTGCACTATTTCTCTCACTCTACGAGAGTGTCAGAGATCGGTATGGAGCTGACTCCGAACATGAGTATGTGCCTGAATCCCATGCTTTAATGCATGATGTACGAGAGTCGCGTAAGGAAGAGCTGCCTGCTCTTGCCTTTCAATTTCCTGGTACCTCGGGGACGGGCAAGCCACTACAAGAGGAGTTGGCCAGTGGCATCAGCTACCTAACATCACACCAGCTGAAGAAATGGCAAGCATGACAGACAGGGTCTGCAAATGGAACTTCGCTGAAGATCCAACAAGCAAATCGACCCGGGTTCAGAGAGTTGCTGCATAGTAACCTCTATTTAAATTTCTGCTCAGTTAGTAGAGTTGCTGGTTCATTGGAAACATCTTTTTCATCCTCTCTGGGATAGGTACCTACCAGCAGGAAGCTGGTCTGGCATATAATATTTTTTATCGGACCTGCAGGTTCATGTTGTGAATCAACAATGTATTTATAATAATCCGTAGGCACTCAATACCAGTATTCCTGATTGAGTGGCGGGTCGAAGAGATTTTGTTGTGCACTCTGGCGACTCACACAAGTGGTTTCAGTCAGAGGACTGCGAAGCATTTCCTGATTCAGGTTTGCATTTTGCTAAATTGACAGGGAACACGTATTCCCACATCAAGGGGAGACTGTCTTTTCAGCTCTAGTCATAAGGTTCCGTCCGTATGGTCAATAAAAGAACGGTGGTTCCGAGTGGAATCAGTGACATCTCATCGGACGATGAGTGGTCTGGCCAAGAACGAGGGGGGTATATTTCTGATACTTCTCAAGATTACAGAAACAGGGAGCATGCCGAATCAGGTTAGCATTTGGCTAATTGGATCATAGAAACATAGAAAGTAGGTGCGAGAGTAGACCACCAGGTCCGTCGAGCCCGCACCGCCATTCGCTCATGGCTGAACACTAAACAGACACACTTACCCACAAACAGTAGACACAAGACACAGAACACAAGACACTACCCTCCCCTTTATACCGCTATCACCCCTCTCCACCCCAAGAACCTCGTGATCTCCTGGGGAGGCAAAAAAACGGATAAAAACCCAGGTCCAATTCGGGAAAAAAATCCGGGAAATTCCTCTCCGACCCCAATCCAGGCGATCGACACTTGTCCAGGAGATCACTCAGGTCTTACTATACTAACCATACCTAGGTCCATATCCCTGCCCTCTCCCCGTAGCCCCTTATCCCCTTGGCAGCTAAAAAAACATCTATTTTAGTCTTAAATATATTTAAAGTTTCTGCTTCCACTGCTCCCTGGGGCAGTGAATTCCATAAATTAACCACCCTCTGGGTGAAGAAGTTCTTCCTCATCTCAGTTTTAAAAGAGCCCCCCCTTATTCTGCAACTATGTCCCCTAGTTCTAGTTTCCCCGATCATTGGGAACATCCTCGGTGCATCCACCCGATCAAGGCCCCTCACGATCTTATATGTTTCAATGAGATCGCCTCTCATTCTTCTAAACTCCAAAGAGTAGAGTTCCAGCCTACTTAACCTTTCCTCATATGTCAATCCCCTCATTGCAGGAATTAATCTTGTAAACCTTCGCTGCACTGCCTCCAGGGCTAGTACATCCTTTCTTAAGTATGGACCCCAGAACTGTACACAGTATTCCAAATGTGGTCTCACTAATACTGTGTACAGCTGCAGCAAGACCTCCGTGTTTTTATACTCAATCCCCCTAGCAATAAAGGCCAAAACTCCATTGGCCTTCCTGATTGCTTGCTGCACCTGCATACTAACTTTTAGTGATTCATGTACTAATACCCCTAGATCCCTTTGCGTTGCATTACAACGCAGCTCCTACTCATTTAGAAAATAACTTGCCCTATCATTTTTTTTCCCAAAGTGAATGACTTCACATTTATTAGTATTAAATTTCATCTGCCAAGTTGTTGCCCACTCACCTAGCTTATCTATATCCTTTTGCAGACTCTTCCTATCCTCCTCATCCCCTACTTTTCCTCCCATTTTTGTATCGTCCGCAAATTTTGATATATTACACTTGGTTCCCTCCTCCAAATCATTTATATAAATTGTGAACAACTGGGGTCCCAGCACCGACCCTTGCGGAACCCCGCTAGTTACCGGTTGCCATCCCGAGTATGAACCATTTATCCCCACTCTCTGCTTCCTATTTGTTAGCCAATCCTCTACCCATGCTAATATATTACCCCCAATCCCATAATTTTTTATTTTTAGCAATAGTCTCTTATGTGGCACCTTGTCAAAAGCCTTTTGGAAGTCCAAGTATACCACATCCACCGGTTCCCCTTTATCCACCCGGGTTGTTACTTCCTCAAAGAATTCGAGCAGATTCGTTAAACAGGACTTCCCCTTCACAAAACCATGCTGGTTCTGTCCGATGAAGTCATGTTTATCCAAGTGCCCCGTTAGTGTTTCTTTAATAATTGTCTCTAACATTTTACCCACCACCGATGTTAGACTAACCGGTCTATAGTTACCCGCCTTCTGTTTACTTCCTTTTTTAAATATAGGTGTTACATTGGCCATTTTCCAATCCACTGGGACCGTTCCTGCCTCCAGGGAGTTTTGGAAAATTATCACCAATGCATCCACAATCCCCACCGCTATCTCCCTCAAGACCCTTGGATGTAATCCATCAGGCCCAGGGGATTTATCCTCCTTCAGTCTCATTAATTTCCCTAATACCACCTCCTTGGTGATCTTAATAGTATTTAGCTCCTCCATTCCTACCGCCCCCTGTTTATCCAGCGTTGGAATATTTTTTGTGTCTTCTATGGTGAAGACTGATACAAAATACTCGTTTAATGCCTTTGCCATTTCCATGTTCCCCACCAACAACTCTCCAGTCTCACCCTCCAATGGACCAACGTTCACCTTAGCCACCCTTTTTCTTTTTATATAGCTATAAAAACTCTTACTATTAGTTTTTATGTTGTTCGCTAAATTCCTTTCATAGTCTATTTTCCCCGTCTTAATTAATCTCTTAGTTATTTTTTGCTGACCTTTAAATGCTTCCCAATCCTCTACCCTCCCACTATCTCTGGCTACCTTATATGCCCTTGCCTTCAGCCGAATACTATCCTTTATAGTTTTACTGAGCCATGGCTGACTGTTCTTACCCTTACCCCTTTTTTTCTTCATAGGAATAAATTTTTCTTGAAGGTTATACAGTATACCCTTAAACGTACACCACTGCTCATGTACCGTCTTATGTGTTTAGTTACCCAGTTTAAGATGGATGATTGGCTTTCAGCAACTTAACTGATTCAGAGAATCGATCTTGAAGATGCATACTTTGCCATATCTATACACATGAGGCACAGATTATCTGGTGTTTTGATAACATAGCCAGTGGTGGAAGCCAATGCTGCCCTACTCAGATCAAAGGGCATTGTGTCTTCGAGTTTTAGATAATATGCAAAATTTGCAGCTGATAAATCTTGGAGGTGATCAGTAGATACCTCTTGCGATATTAAGGATGAGGCAACATGAAATTTAATAGTGCCAATTTTGCCTATTCATTCAGGCCATGGTAAGGCGGCTGAAGCAACTCCTTTTTACTCGGTCACAAGTGATGGCTGGGAATGCCTGTCTTCTCAGGCAGCTATGGGAAGTTTGAGAACAAAATATGTGAGTTACATTTAAACGGAAGTAACAGAGGTTTGTGTGGCTTTCAGTTTGAGCCTAGAGAAGCGTTTATGTGATAGCACAATTGACACTGCTTGTGCTGCTTTGTCATTCTCTATAGTACCATAAGTGGGACAATAAATGATTGGTTATTCACCCGCTGTTCACTAACGTTATGCAGGGTGTCTTTTATATGACCACTCTAAAAGCCTATACTCATTGTAGTGTGCGATGTATATCAGTAAATTATTATGCAAATATTCTTCTACTGTATTCCTAATGGGAGCAGTATCTTTAAGATGATTATGCTTTCAGCAACTGATCTCAGCACAAAGAACACAGTCTTTACTCAGTCTCTGGGTCATAACTGACATTAGGGTAGTTTGTTATGGGAATGATCTCATAAGCAAAATGGGCATGATTGCGTACATTTGAAGTTGACAGCATACCCACCAGAGCAGAAATTGGGGGTGTCATTAGGTATATAAGTGCACTGAGCTTGCTAGTACCTATGAGATGAAAGATAGTTTCTTTATTGTTATTCAATAGTCTCAAGATATTGCTGATGGCTCATTAGCAGCCAATAGAATGGATAGTTCCCTTTCATCATACAGCAAGAGGCTTACATAGTGCGTGTTAATAGATTATAAAATTTGTTTGAATATGTCTGGATATTTGCAGATAGAATTCTGCACAGTGTTGCACGAGTTATTGTCTAACTCAACGTCAATTGGGACTATGGTCCGGTTAAGAACAATGGCCATGTATGCAAGTTAGCATCATGGTATTAATAACCCATGGTTTTTCTACCATTAATGGTTTATCTGTTTAAGTGTTTCACACATAGATTGGGTTACTGCATGAAACCACAGAGCTTTGAAGTCTTCACGTAGTCACTCACGTGACTTCGAAATAAAATAGGAAGATTAAACGCGAACTTACCGTTTGAAGTTTGATCTTTATTTTATGAGAAGTTGAAGTGAGGGAATACGTGCCCTCCACTCCCAACCCAACTTCTCATGAAGATCATTCGGTAGTTCTAAGGTCGTTAATCTTTCTATAGCTTAGATCGGGACTCTGCAGAAGGAGTTGGACAGGTTGGGAGAGGGGGCGGAGAAATGGCAGATAGAGTATAGTGCAGCAAAGTGTGGAGTCATGTATTTTGGTGGTAGGAATAAAGATGTAGACTATTTTCTAAATCGCTGCGAATCCAGAAATCGAAGGTGCAAAGGGACTTGGGAGTGCTGGTGCAGGATTCCCAAGAAAGTTAATCTGCAAGTCGAATCGGTAGTAAAGAAAGTAAACTCAATGCTAGCATTTATTTCAAGAGGGCTTGTATACAAAATCAGGGATATAATGTTGAGGCTCTATAAGGTACTGGTAAGGCCACATTTGGAGTATTGCGAGCAATTTTGGGCACCATATATGAGGAAGGATGCCCTGGCCCAGGAGAGAGTCCAGAGGAGGTTTACAAGAATGATCCCAGGAATGAGTAGATAAACCTATGATGAGCGTTTTTCAGCATTGGGCCTGTACTCGCTGGAGTACAGAAGAAAGAGGGGGGACTTCATTGAATCAAATTATCTAATTTGATTGGATGTCATGTGAAACAAAACTTTTCACTGTACCTTGTGACCATAATAAGCCAACACCTATGCCTGTGATTTAGTTGTGCAAGGCATGGAATTGGTAAAAAGATGATTAATACTAAACATACGTGAGTTTCACACATTCAGACCAACATTCGGTGCTGAAAATGTACAAGGTAGAAACAATGGCGCTATTATCGCCTTTTTGTTACCATCATTTGAGCAATCATTCATCGGGAATGGAATTATGAACATTTAAAAAAAAAATCTATTTCAGCAATTGATTCCTAGAGTGCTGTTTCTACCACAATATATGAAACATTTGATAGAGTTTCATTCACATTTTGGTGAATGACGTGCTCAGTAGACTGCTAATTTTGGTTGGACCACATTTACATTCCTGTGTGCAGTTCTGGTCACCCCATTACAGAGAGGGCAAAGAGACTTTACCAGAAGAGGTTTACCAGAATTTGTAGAGAGTATTCTGGTAAAAAATTTGGACAAAATTTGATTATTTTCTCTGGAGTTCGAAGACTGAAGGGACACTTCATAGAAGTATATACATTTATGAAAAGCATAGATAGTGTCTGAAGGGATAAACGAGGAACTGCAGGTGCTTGTTTACTAAAAAGAGATACAGAATGATCAGTCTGAAGAAGGGTCTCGACCCAAAATGCCACCTATCATTGTTCTCCAGAGATGCTGCCTGACCCGCTGAGTTACTCCAGCACTTTGTGGCTCATTTTTTAGACTGTCGGAACATTTTCCCCAGGGTGGAAATGTAAAAGACTGGGTGGCATAACTTTAAGGTGAGAAGTGGCATAGTATAAAAGAAATGTGCGGAGTGGTGGGTACCTGGAGCACGCATCGAGGACTGGTGGTAGAGGCAAATACAGTAGTGGCATTTAAGAGGCTTTTAGATGGGCATTTTGGATGTGCAGGGAATGGCGAGATCTGGATCACAGCACCATGGCACAACAGTAGAGTTGCTGCCTTACAGCGCCAGAGATCTGGGTTCGATCCTGACTACGGTTGCTGCCTCTAAGGCGTTTACACATTCTCCCTGTGACTGCGTGGGATGTCTCCGGATGTTCAAGTTTCCAAAGACATGAGGTTTGTAGGTTAATTGGCTTCTGTAAATTGTCCATAGTGTGTAGGACTAGAACCAGTAAACGGGTGATAACTGGTCGGTGCGGACGAAGGGCCTGCTTTCACACTGTATCTCTAAACTAAACATGCAGGCAGAGGAGACTAGTTTAACTTGGCATCATGTTTGGCACGGACATTGTGGCTGAAGGGCTTGTTCCTGTACTTTTCTGTTCCATGTTCTATATAATAATTTCGGGTGATGTGCGCAGTCTGTTCTCAATAACAAGTTTTTGGATTTGTTAATTCAGGCCCAGTGCTGTATCCCAAGGATAATTCTGTGAACATCTGGCCTTTTATTACTAACTGATTTGAAAACCCATTTAGTATTGGCCACATAAAATACTTTTCTTTCAAACAAAATCAGGACACAAGATTTCAAAGTAGAAGATATTATATTGTACATTTTGTCCCAATTATGATATTGAAAAAATTGGGTTTTTATTTGTTTTGTATGATGAGCTTTATTTCCCTGATATTGTACAAATAAGTGAAATTCTCCTGATACAGTGACATATTTGTGTGCAGCATTTTATTACCTATCTGCACTGGATTAAACACTATTATTAGAAATTGAAACATTATAAAAGAGAAGGCAAAAGTGATTCAATGCAAATATAGCACCAATGGACTTGATCATGAAAATTAGCTGGAGGAAAACTAATTTTTGTGATCAGAAAGTCCCTGTAAACTAGGAATACTGACTTGCCACCAGATTCCGGTTCAGTTCAGTTTCAGTGCAGTTTAGTTAATTGTCACATGTACCGAGGTACAGTGAAAAGCTTTTGTTATGTGCCAACCAGTCAGCGGAAATATTGTAATCATGTATAGTCTTTCCGCTGACTGGTTAGCACGCAACAAAAGCTTGTCACGTGTACCGTGAAAATAAACTAAACTGAACTGAACCGGAATCTGGTGGTAAGTCCGTATTCCTGTATTCACAGGGACTTTGTGCTCATGAAAATTAGTTTTTCTACCGCATTTTTCCATCAGGAACCATACTGATCTTTTCTTCCAATGTCTAATCTCTGCTTCTTATCCTCCCAAGCATCTCAATTCGGGTCTCTTCTCCACATTTTCATTTGAATTTTAATAATCTCGGACCCGCAAACCCTCAGCATAGGAGCACTCTCTCTACACTAATGACTGCACCTCCACTGACTTCTCTGTCAAGCTTCTCAAGTTTGCGGACGACACAACCCTGATTGGACTGATCCAGGATTGGGTTTTTTGGGGAGTTTTCCATGAGTAGTTGCTCTACTTAACAACCAAAAATCTGTAGCCTCCTTTTGCTCTGTTATCATATTTAATGCACATGTTTAATCAATAATGTTTTATTATTAATGTTTTATGTATAATTCTTAAGTGTCACTGTATATCATGTTGTCACTTGTGGGCAGAGCACCAAGGCAAATTCCTTGTATGTGAATACTTGGCCAATAAAAGTATTCATTCATTCATGGGGGTTCAGTATTGATGTGGATAGAGAGCTTGCTAGCAAACAGGAAGGAAAGAGTAGGATTAAACGGGTCCTTTTCAGAATGGCAGGCAGTGACTAGTGGGGTACCGCAAGGCTCAGTGCTGGGACCCCAGCTATTTACAATATATATTAATGATTTGGACGAGGGAATTGAATGCAACATCTCCAAGTTTGCGGATGACACGAAGCTGGGGGGCAGTGTTAGCTGTGAGGAGGATGCTAGGAGGCTGCAAGGTGACTTGGATAGGCTGGGTGAGTGGGCAAATGCGTGGCAGATGCAGTATAATGTGGATAAATGTGAGGTTATCCACTTTGGTGGCAAAAACAGGAAAGTAGACTATTATCTGAATGGTGGCCGATTAGGAAAAGAGGAGATGCAACGAGACCTGGGTGTCATGGTACACCAGTCATTGAAAGTAGGCATGCAGGTGCAGCAGGCAGTGAAGAAAGCGAATGGTATGTTAGCATTCATAGCAAAAGAGTTTGAGTATAGGAGCAGGGAGGTTCTACTGCAGTTGTACAGGGTCTTGGTGAGACCACACCTGGAGTATTGTGTACAGTTTTGGTCTCCTAATCTGAGGAAGGACATTCTTGACAGACAGAGAAGGTTCACCAGACTGATTCCTGTGATGTCAGGACTTTCATATGAAGAAAGACTGGATAGACTCGGCTTGTACTTGCTAGAATTTAGAAGATTGAGGGGGGATCTTATAGAAACTTACAAAATTCTTAAGCGGTTGGACAGGCTAGATGCAGGAAGATTGTTCCCGATGTTGGAAAGTCCAGAACAAGGGGTCACAGTTTAAGGATAAAGGGGAAATCTTTTAGGACCGAGATGAGTAAATCATTTTTCACACAGAGTGGTGAATCTCTGGAATTCGCTGCCACCGAATGTAGTTGAGGCCAGTTCATTGGTTATATTTAAGAGGGAGTTAGATGTGGCCCTTGTGGCTAAAGGGATCATGGGGGTATGGAGAGAAGGCAGGTGCAGGATACTGAGTTGGATGATCAGCTATGATCATATTGAATGGCGGTGCAGGCTCGAAGGGCCGAATGGCCTACTCCTGCACCTATTTTCTATGTTTCTATAAGTTACAAAGATCGTTCTTTGTCATTTCTGTCAGGCTGTGAAGAAAAAACAGCTATTTGAAATCTGAAGTACAGCAGAAAATCAACCTGCTTGAGCGAGGAGTTTGTCTGCACCGACGCGATCGTATTTGGCCTGTTAGCTGGAAGTCCCAGAATCTTCCCCTTCATTAGATGCTTTATTAATGTACTGTAGTAAAAATTCTTGTGATACCACTGGCACATCTACATATTGCTTAAAATGCTTTCGACCATAGCAATAATTTATTTCTTTACTCAGGATTTATTATCTGTCCCTCGTAGCCTTTGATCTGTCGTTTTCACACCTTACCCTTCCTTATCTCTAGATTATCTGTGACCCGGTACGTCACCTAATCTCCAGAGATGCTGGCTGACCCGCTGGGTTACTCCAGCTTTTTTGTGTCCATCCTCATAGCCTCTGAACTGTGTAAAGTGCTTCGGGGCGGTGCTAGAGTAATAATTTCTTAGTTTACACTCTCAGCAAGTATTACCTGTCCCCAAGATAGACACAAAAAGTGTAATCAGTAACTCAGCGGGCTAGGCAGCGTCTCTGGAGAGAAGGAATGGGTGACGTTTAGGGTGGAGACCCTTCTTCAGACTGTCCCCAATACCCCATGAATTGTGGCTTACTGAACAACATTGTTCAAACAACTACCAGTTCCAGCAGCAATTTCAAGGTCACCAGGTTTTTTAATTCCATACTTGATTAGTTGTGTGAATTTGAAATCTGCAGAGTGCACCTTCTGGATTCTAGCCCAGTAACCTGATCACTAGCCAGCCATACTCTTGCTACTTCTGTGACTTTCCCTTCCATATATTTTTACAATTTTAACCTTGATGGTGTTAAAATAGTTCTGTTTTTGTTACCTTGGTACAGATAATGTAATCTTATCTTAAATTAGGTTAATAATTTTACTGATATAAATTTTGAGGTTTATACGGCCATGAAAAAAAATAAAGCCGACATTTATATACAGCATGGATTTGAATGTAATTGACCAGACATTCCTGCAGTCAGGAAAATATTTCTGACAAGTCGTGCAGAATAGATGTCTGTATTCAATTCCTCAGTCAAATTTAAAGGTCACTAATTATCACATTATCACTCTGTTATACATACTGATCCATGAATTTGATATTGCACCATAGTGCAGGAGTAGACGCCTGATGAATGTATGTGGAACATTAGTACAGTGTTATCGTTACCCAATTATAGAAAACATAGTGTAGACCAGCCAGAGTGGTATCAGGGATATGGAACAGTATTTATGAAGATACATTTCAAGACTAGAACAGCCTTCACTGGTGAAGAAGGGTGGGAGGTTTAATAGTTTTTTAAGTGAATGAATCAGTGAGGTGAATGAGTTAGGGAGGGGCAGGGTTGGGGTTCAAAATGAAATGTTTGTCAGTGAAAAATTACAATCACTCAGTGTAAAACCATCACTCGGGTCCAAAGCAGAAGTTATGAGGAATTCATTTTGACGAGGTTTTTTTTGACAATGTAAGATTTATCATTGGAAGTGGTTAAGATACATTATTCAATTATTAATTGGCATTGAGGAGTGAAAATAATGGACAATAATGTAGAATAAAAAATGAGAAATATTTAAAGTGTGTTCAACACTAATCATTTGGGTTAAAAAAAGAAACAAACCCCAAATGAACATGATGCAAAGAAGCATTAACACATAATGATAGATGTGAGAGGAAGAAAAGTATATTAAGAGCACAGTGGCCAAGAATATAACTGCTGATTTTTTTTTAGAAGAATAAGATATTAAATTAAATGCTATGGAGCGTTAAATATTACACAATAACAATTTAAAACAAACTGAAATTCAGGTTGGGACCCTTCATTCTGAAGAAGGAAACCAACCTGAAACATGTCTCTCCATTTTCTTCATGATGGATCAAACAGTGTCCATCAGATGCTATGTGGCCCTCTCATTAGGGTCTCCTCGATATCCAGCAGCTCCGCTCTTGCTCCCCCTCCCCCCCATTCGCACCAAGGACAGAGTCCCCATTGTCCTCACCTTCCACCCCATCAGCCGTCGCATACAGCATATAATCCTCCAACATTTTCGCCACCTCCAACGGGATCCCACTACTGGCCACATCTTCCCATCTCCACCCCTTTCTGCTTTCCACAGAGACTGTTCCCTCCGAAACTCCCTGGTCAACTTGTCCCTTCCCACCCAAACCACCCCCCTTCCCAGGTACTTTCCCCTGCAACCGCAGGAGATACAACACCTGTCCCTTTACCTCCACCCTCGACTCCATCCAAGGACCCAAACAGTCTTTCCAGGTGAGGCAGAGGTTCATTTGCACCTCCTCCAACCTCCTCCAACCTCAGATTCAGATTCAGATTCAACTTTAATTGTCATTGTCAGTGTACAGTACAGAGACAACAAAATGCAGTTAGCATCTCCCTGGAAGAGCGACATAGAATATGATTTAAATAAATAAATCTATTTACATGCATACAGTCATAGTGTTTTTCCTGTGGGAGGAGTGTCCGGGGGGGGGGGGGGGGGAGGGGTTGATTGGCAGTCACCGAGGTACATTGTTGAGTAGTGTGACAGCCGCAGGGAAGAAGCTGTTCCTGGACCTGCTGGTCCAGCAACGGAGAGACCTGTAGCGCCTCCCGGATGGTAGGAGGGTAAACAGTCCATGGTTGGGGTGAGAGCAGTCCTTGGTGATGCTGAGCGCTCACCTACTGTATCCGCTGTTTCAGGTGTCAACTTCTCGACATCGTTTCGCTGAACACTTCGCTGAACACCTCCGCTCAGTCCATCATAACTTACCTGATCTTCCAGTTGCTCAGCACTTCAACTCCCCTCCCATTTTCAATCTGACTTTCTGTCTTGGACCTCCTCCATTGTCAGTGAAGCCCAGTGCAAATTGGAGGAACAGCATCTTGTATTTTGCTTGGGTAGTTTACACCCCAGCGGTATGAACATTGACTTCTCTAACTTCAAATTGCCCTTGCTTTCCCTCTCTATACCCCCCCCCCCCCCCTTCCCAGTTCTCCCACCACTTACTGTCTCAGACTACATTCTCTCTTTGTCCCACTCACTCCCCTGACATCAGTCTGAAGAAGGGTCTCGACCCGAAAAGTCACCTATTCCTTCTCTCCAGAGATACTGCCTGGCCCACTGAGTTACTTCAGCATTTTGTGTCTACCTTCCATCAGATGCTGCCAGATCCACTGAGTTTGTTTCATACATTTAGTTTAGTTTATTGTCATGTGTACTGAGGTACAGTGAAAAGCTTTTGTTGCATGCTAACCAGTCAGTAGAAAGACAATACATGATTACAGTGGAGCCATCCAGACTGTATCGATACTTGAATGGAAAAGCGTTAATAACGTTGAGTACAAGGTAAAGTCCGATCAAAGATAGTCCAAGGTTCTCCAATGAGATAGTAGCTCAGGATTGCTCTCTAGTTGTTGATAGGATGGTTCAGTTGCTTGATAACAGCTGGGAAGAAACTGTCCTTGAATCTAATGCTGTATGTTTTCACACTTCTATATCTTTTGTCCATAGGGAGAGGGGAGAAGAGGGAGTGACCGGGAGTGTGACTCGTCCTTGATTATGGTGGTGGCATGCGTGAAAACCATCTTAGACCAACATCAGCAGGGAGAGTGTTGACATCAGAGCAGAATGTCCCCAGTAAAGTCCACCAGGGTCCTGAGGGAAAAGGCAATTGTGGGAATAGTTCTCCACTGAAAGAATACCCACCTCAAAGGAAAAGTTCCTGTAGATCCTCTCAGTTTTATCCAAGGCATTGATCTAAATACAGTTGTTATAAGAGTTTGTTTGATGTTGGGCGTTCTAAAGCCAACTACTTGCTTATTGGTTCCCCCATTTCTCAACTACCATCTCTAAACCACCATTGAGGAGTGCAATGGAACACTCTCCACTTGTTTTGAGTGCATGTCCAACACCATTTAATAAAATCATCCATGACAAAGCAGCCTGCTGAATTGGCACCTAATCCACCATCCTCATTAATCAATCTCTTCACAATAAGGTATACCACAGCAATTTGCTTGATTCTTCAACAGCATCTCCCAATCCCTGACAATCTTTGATAAATCAATAGGCAAGAGTTTTCACATCGTATTATCATTCTTGTTGGGAAATGTATTCCTGGTCCTCCTCCTTCTTTGAATCAGAATTCTGGAAATGTCTCCTAATAGCATTGACAGAGTAATTATGCTACCAGGAATCTGCACACTAGATTTTGCAGTACATGTTTATAGAAGGGGTGATACACTTTTTTTGAAAAAGCATCCCATTGGGTTGACATTGATTAATCAATTTTGCTTAGGCAGCTTACAACCCAGCGGTATGATTATTAATTTCTCTAATTTCAAGTAACCCTTGTTTTCCCTCTCTCTTTGTCCCTCCCCTAGTTCTCCGACTAGTTTCACTGTCCTCCTGATTAGTTTTACTGATTGTGTGCCTTGTTGTCTATCTTCTCCTCAGCTAACAAAGAATCATTCTGCATTTCCTTGATCATCATCTGCTTTGATCTGTCATTTTCACACTTTACCATTCCATATCTCTAGTGTCCGTCTCCACCGGCACTCAGTCTGAAGAAGGATCGCAATCCAAAAATCACCCATTCCTTCTCTCCAGAGAAATGCCTGTCCCGCTGAGTTACTCCAGCATTTTGTGTGTATCTTCGGGGTAAACCAGCATCTGCAGTTCCTTTCTACACATTTTGATTAATCAATGATGTAGCTGGTTGAAAAACTGTGGTTCACAGTAGAAAGCCTTTGTTTAATCGGAACATTGTGAAAATGACGGGTTTACTATTAAATACATTTTTATAATATCTCAAGATGTTCAACTGGTAATGTACTTGGTTTAACTTTCTGTCTCTAAGACTGTATGCTGCATTGCATTCAAACATTTTTAGATTGGTCAAAATAAGCCTTATTTCCCACTTGACCTGGAGGTCAGATACCATATTTATATAAACCAGGATGGAAATTATGCTCGTATTATTCATGGAACTTGAAGCAAAATGCTCTCAGAGAATCACATTTGATCAATACAACAAGAACAACAATCCTATTGTAATAAGAAGGTAGTGTTCTTGGAATGGGATATTCCTGGCTCAGGGGCAGCATTTGTTGTGTGTACTGTCCTTCACTATGCTGTGAAGCCACAACCTCCTCCTGTGTTAAATTAATTCTGCCTGTAGAAAGCACTATAGGTGGCCTCTTGTCGCCAGCTCTCAGCTTGCTTTCCATTTGCTTCACAAGTGCCTGGAGCACTGGGTGGAGTGAGGCAGGATGGATATTTATTTTAATTATTTTTTGTGTGGAAAACTGCCCTGCCCTTCAGTTATCATGTTGTGGATGTTAATGCTTGCACCGTTTATGAAGTATTCTCTCCTTCCTGCCTTCCCTCACCCTCCCTCCCAAATGGTGTGACCTCTTTATGACTATTTGCCCCTGGGGTAACTTTGTTCTTCAGCTTTATTTACCTTGGTTCCCATTTTACTAATAATCACAGTACTTTATTAGAATACCACTCCCCATAACCATTTATCCAAATCCTAATGGGATAAATAACAAACAGAAACCAGAAGTGAGTGACTGCTGCCTAGTAATTTTGAAGTACTGTAACCCCAAAACTAACAACAATTGTTAATGAACTTTTAATCCTATTACTTATTTCCATATGCTTTCATCTTCCCCACTCCAAAGTAAAGCAGAGAGTCTTGAAAGTAGACATAAGCAACTGATTTTACACTATCCATAATATTTACGTGCTTTCTCAAATCTCTCTTGGTCCCTTCTAATAGATTCTTCTGCAGAAATGTTTGATTTTGTCCTTGTATATGTTTAGTTTAGAGATACAGCATGAAAGCAGACCCTTTGACCTACTGAGTTCACGCCTACCATCGATCACCCGTTCACACGAGCTCCGTGTTATCCCAATTTCACATCCACTCCAAAGGCATAGGGGGCAATTTACAGAGGATGATTAATCGACAAACACGCACCACTTTTAAGATGTGGGAGGAAACTCCTGTGGTCACGGGGAGAACGTGCAAGCTCCACACAGACAGCACCCGAGGTCAGGATTGAACCTGGGTCTCTCATGCTATGAGGCAGTAGCTCTACCAGCTGTGCAGCCCGTCCACTGCAGATGGAACAGTACTCAGATTCCCAGCTACAGTGTCTTACCCTCTTCCTGGCAACTGATAACCTGATTAGTTCAAACAGTACATCCTGGTCTTCTGTTACGATGTGTAGTCTCCTCAAACTCTACCCCAGCTTCACACATCTGATTTTGGCCCCTTGTTATCTTTAGATTTAACCATTACTACAAACTTCTGCTGGACTCACATTTTCCAATACCATTCAACCACACAATAATTTTAATAACTTTTAAATGTCTGTTTCTGTTCTTCTGTAACTGCTATGCTATTAATATTCATGACAACTTTTATAACTGGCAATACCTCCATGACAGTGCTTTCCATATATCTCCCTCCTAAACTGTTTTGCTTCTGTCCTTGGTTCAAGTTCAATCCACACCTGTGCTTGCTAACTAGAGTGGCTCTGACATTAATTATATTTGGATTTCTGTTGATGTTGTTATCGGAAATCCTTTTCCATTGTTGCAATCTCCTCCAGTACTGCAACTCTTTGTTATCTGTGTTCAATTCTATTTCTTAGGTCATAAGGGATAGGAGTAGAATTAGACCATTCGGCCCGTCAAGTCTACTCCGCCATTCAATCATGGCTGGTCTATCTCTCCCTCCTAACCCTATTCTCCTCCATTCTCCCCATAACCTCTGACACCTGTACTAATCAAGAATCTATTGCTGCCTTAAAAATATCCACTGACTTGGCCTCCACAGCCTCCAAAGAATTCTATGGATTCACCACACTCTGGCAAAAGAAATTCCTCCTCATCTCCTTCCTAAAAGAACGTCCTTCTTCCACAGCCTAATTAACAAATAAAACATGTTAATTGCTGCGACTTTGGTTGTTGTTAGTGCAGCTGCTGACCCCAAACCCCTCCTACCCTGCTTTGGTTCACGCTGACTTCTGACGATAGTTCCCATTTGGAGCCATTGGCATTCAGCGGTTGAAACTTGAGTAATCCCAAGCTTCCAAGTGGATATTGTGACATGCAGAAATCGGGGAGTTGCTGACAGATTGCGAAGTCCGAATCTGTCTGCATTGTTTCTGGACCCCATGTGGGGATTGTGGCCAAAGGACGAGAAGGCAAGGAGTTGAAATGCTCCTTTATAAGATTTAATTTGTTTTGGTTTAATCGTTATAATTTAGCTGTTTAAAAAAAAAACAGTCTCTCCTTGCTATTGCATTACTCAGTTTTAATAACTTTTGAATGCATTTCAGTTATGTTTAAGTTATCAGCATTAATAACAGCTTTTATAACTGACAAAATTATTGCCTCCCTCCCCCCATCACAACCTCTTCATAAGTTCACTAGTCATAGGAGCAGAATTAAGCCATTCGGCCCATCGAATATTCTCTCCGCCATTCTATCATGGCTGATCTATCTTTCCCATCTCAACCCCATTCTCCTCCCTTCTCCTGTTTCGGGGTGAGTCTAATTTGCTGCGTAACCTGAATTCTATAACACATGGATACTTGACGATGATGCTGAGTGATAGAGTAATATAGTCACTCTGGTCTAGTTAAATGCAGGCTAGGATAGATTCTGAGTGGTCAATATGATCATTGTCTACAGGTATTTCAATATGCTTGTGCATTTGAGTTGCCTGATTTGACTGACCACCTCCTACATTGGTGGAATCCAAAGTGGACTTTGCATTGCCAGATATCGGGGTTACTGACATGAGGACTAGAAAGAAACTGCTGTTGAAGCATGGACACAAAATGTTGGCGTAACTCAGCGGCAGGCAGTATCTCTGAAAAAAATGAATTGTTGACGTCTTGGGTCGAGACCCTTCAGACTGAGAGGGAAACTAGAGGTATGAAAATGTACAAAACCAATCAAGGCCAGCACCGATGACCTAGGAAAGGTGGAGCCCACAACGGTCCATTGTGTGCAGTCTAAGCAGTTGGGAGTAAAAGTGGCTAACATCAGGAAAGGAAAGAAAAAGTGGTAAAAATTCAGGGAGGGTAAAATTGGCGTTTTCAGTTGCCATTAAATTTCCTACCATGGGACATGACCCAACATAATTATTAAACCAGTATTGAATACTGGCTTTTTGTCATGCCAGAAATCTGATTCCTAATATTGTTAGTTCAATGAGGGAATGATATTTTGTCTGGCAATTTTGACAAAAGTTATCCTCTTCAGTGTCTGTTAGCAATACCGGAACATCATTATAGATATCACTTTTGTGAACATAATATAGAACTAAAGCATGATATTATAAAGATCCTATTATAGAACATAATTTATAATGATTAGACTATCTCTTGCCTAGTAAACGACTGCATAGTGATGTGCTGTCAGCTAATGGAAGGGGAAACAGTCCCAGGCTGTTTGTCAAACATATGTAGAAAGGTTCCATTAAAGTACTGTTTTGTAAATAAAATAGATTAATCTCCAAAGAAATTATATGATAGAGATGTGCCAGTATGATCTCTAATGCTTACTTCAGTATGCGTTGAAGGAATTAGTATTTTACATTTGAATTGTTTTTAATGCTGAACCATTGACACAGTGGATTTTAATATGATGCAAAGCTGCAATGTTACCATAGCAACCTTCCGACTAATGTTAACATAAAGGGACAAGTGTGTTTTTCAAGGAACAAAATCTGCCAGTGTTAAATTCTGCATATTTGTTTTTGGGTTTTATTTTGGAATCAGTTCTTCTTTCCAAATGCTCTGAACTGAGCTGCACTTGGTGGCAAGTGTGAGGAATAGTGTAATAAGCAAAGTTATATGGTTCAGGGATGGCTGGAAAATGACTGGAGATGACGACCTCTGCTTTTAGTTCCCATTGCGTGGCTAACCTGGCATTGCCCCTGCACAGCGGTGCACAGGTAGAGCTGCTGCCGAACAGCGCAGGAGACCCATGTTCGATCCTGACTACGGGTTCTGTCAGTATGGAGTTTGAACATTCTCCCTGTGACTGCCTGGGCTTTCTCCGGGTGCTCCAGTTTCCTCCCACATTCCAAAACATGTAGGTTTGTACCTTGGCTTCTGTAAATTGGCCCTAGTGTGCACAATAAAATGAGTATATGGGTGGGCCAAAGTGCCTGTTTACATGCTGTAACTAAACTAAACTAAACTAAACTGAAGTTGTATTTATATGAAGCAGCCCTTCAAGTCATATTGGTATTAGCTTGTTATCGGCACATGTACCAAGATACAGAGAAAAGCTTTGTTTTGCATGCTAAATCATACCATACATGAGTACAATCAAGCCAGACACAAGTACACCAGGTAGTGCAAAGAGAAAAATAACAGAGTGTGGAATGTAGTGTTACCACATTATAGTATTACAGTGGAACAATTGTGCGATTATGTGACTGTTACAGGTTGAGAGAATCTCGTTAATTCCTCACTTAAAGATCACATGTCTCTGATTGTAAGGGATTTACATTTATTTTCACTAATCTTTTCCTTTTTATATATCTAAAGAACCTTTGAGAATCAGTTTTTATATTCCCGAAAGCTTTCTTTCATGCTCACTGCTCTCCCCCCCCCCTCTTAAAGGGCCTGTCCCACGAGCATGCAACTCCATGCAGCAAGCGCAACCTAACGTGGTCGCTTGAGCCATCCGGCCTCACGGGGCCGGTCCCACTTCAATCGCCGGAGCCGAATGGAGTTGTGTGGAGCTGGTCCCAACATCGCGCGGGGCTCCGAAAAACTGACAGTGTTCAAAAATTCTGCGCGGCAACGTCCTGCCGGCCTGCAGCTGCCTCGACGCCATAAGCACTGCCTCGATGGGCATACGCAGCGTCTCGACGCCGAACGTAGCGTCTTGACGCCGTACGTCACGAGCGAACTTCCCGCGGACTTCGCTCGAACTTCACGTCACTCACTCAACCTAGCGCGGCCCCCGCTTCAGGTTTGGTCACGCTTGCCGCATGCAGTCGCATGCTGGTGGGACCGGCCCTGTACGGGGATCACTCGACCTCCGCGCGGCCCCCGCTTCAGGTTTGGTCGCGCTTGCCGCATGCAGGTCATATGCTCGTGGGACAGGCCCTTTATTAACCCCTTTGTCCCCCTCTGTTGGATTCTAAATTTCTCCCAGTCCTCCGGTTTGCTGCTTCTTCTGGCCAATTTATATGCCTTTTCCTTGCATTTAACACTATTGCTGATTTCCCTCATTAGCCACGGTTGAGCCGCATTCCCCGTTTTATTTTTTCACCAGACAGGGATGAACAATTTTTGGAGTTAATGCATGCGGTCTTTAAATCTTTGCCATTGCATCTCCACCGTCAGTCCTTTAAGTATAATTTGCCAGTCTATCCTAGCCAATTCCCGTCTCATACCTTCAAAGTCTCCTTTCTTTGATTTCAGCACCCTGGTCTCTGAATTAAGCATGCCACTTTGCATCCTAATGCAGCATTCCACCATATTGTGGTTACTGTTGCCCAAGGGGCCTTGCACAACAACAACGCTAACTATACCTTCCTCATTATACAATACCCAGTCTAGGATGGCCTATCCTCTAGTTGATTCTTCTACATATTGGTTTAAAAAGCCATCCCGTATACATTCCAGGAAATCCTCATCCTCAGCGCTGCTACCAATTTGGTTGGCCCAATCTATATGTAGATTAAAGTCACCCATGATAACTGCTGTACCTTTGCTACATGCATTCCTAATTTCCTGCTTGACGCTATCCACAACGTCCCTAGTGCTGTTTGCGGATCTGTATACAACTCCAACAAGCGTTTTCTGCCCTCAGCTATTTCGCAGTTCTATCCATAGCAATTCTACAGCATCCAAGCTAAGGTCTCTCCTTGCTATTGCATTAATCTCCTCTTTAACCAGCAATGCCACCCCACCTCCTCTACCTTTCTGTCTATCCTTCCTGAATATTGAATACCCCTGCATGTCTATCTCCCAGCCTTGGTCACCCTGGAGCCATGTCTCTGTAATTCCAACTATATCATATTCCTTAACTACTAACTGCACATTCAATTCATCCACTTTATTACGAATGCTCCTCATATTAAGGCACAAGCTTTCAGGTTATTTTTTCTTATCTCCCTTCTACCTAGCGCCTTGAGTATTAGAAAGGCGCTATATAAATCCCATCCATTATTATTACCTTTTGCTTCTGTCCTCCTTTTATGTCCGTCTGTCTCCTTGCATTGGTTCCCATCCCCCTGCCATGTTTAGATGTAACCTTTCTCATTCCCTTTAACTACACGCATACGCTTCCACTTTGTTGACTCCACCCCCCCCCCCCCCCCCCCCCCCCCCACCCCCCAACCATTTAGTTTAAACCCACCCGTGTAGCACTAGCAAACCTGCCTGCCAGAATTTCGGTCCCCTGATTTACCTGTGTTTGACCCACATCTCTCCAAACCTTTGCTATCCATTTCCCCAGCAGTTTATATAACTTTCAACTCATTTATAACTGATAACGTACTCCTATAATTTAGGATTATAGCTCCTAAATGGACCTATAATCGATTTGGTCAAACTCCTGTATTTCATTTACATTTTAATACCTTTTATTGTCTTTTTAAACACTTAGCCATTTGCCTGACCATCAAACTGTTCCAGCTAAAAATGAAAACCTTTTTGTTGGAGTGATAGATAGTAAATGGTGATAGCAAATTATGCCTCACAAATGAAACCGGAGATTATGATGAAACTGAAATTGTAGCAGTTATTATCAGCTTGCAATGAATATTTTATTACCTGGTTTGAATAGAACACTCTTGTTTCTGTAAGTCATTTGCAAGATTGACACAGTGTCTCTTGTGTTTTCCCTTTATTTTTGGAAAGTAGAATCTAGTAAATATAGAATCTATTGGATAGTTTGATTGCAAGACAGGCAATAAATCCATTTTATTGAAAATTAAGCAGGAAATCAATGCAGCAAAGTTGACTTAATGACCAAACCTGTGAGATGTCCTCTGGTAAAATATGTTGGCTCAGTAGCTTTTCTAATCTACCAGACCTTGACCTGTGTTACATCATCAATGTATTCATCATTTAGTTAATCTCAACATTTCAATGATAGGACCAGATATTTTGCAGAATTTTCTTTGAACAGCAAAGAAGGGAATTGTGCCCAGCTAAACATCTGTAGCCTTCAAATTGTGCAATTGTTCACAAGAAAAAAAATGTGATTTGCCTCTCTTCTTCAGTTAAATTTCTTGCGCCTGCATGGATTACATGATTTCCCCCTTATGAAGTGAGGAGCAAATGTATTGATTAGTTTGAAAATAAATTAAGAAGTCTCTCTCCTTAGATTTACTGGAAGATTTTAATCCCAGTGGGTTAATGTGAATTCAGCCTGCAGTGAAGTTCCTCTAACATGCACAGTGATTTATCTGTACAAATATCTTTCCACTGACCCCTATTTTTGTGCCTGGGTTAAGGCAAAAATGTTGCCTGCAGTGCTACTGGGGGAGGGGTGGATGGGATCTGAAGCACCAGTTAAGGTCAGAAAGAAGAAAGTGAAACTTTAGCAAGCTGCTCATATGTTTTGTCCATTGCCAATCTGCTCTCCATGAGAAGCCTTATTTTCCTTCAAGGGTGTCTGGGCACCATTCAGAAGCTTGAGTGTGCACCATCAGACTCAGGAACAGCTTCTTCCCAGCCTGCTATCAGGCTTCTGAATAGTCATTCCATAAGACAGGGTACTGTTTGATTTATCATTGAGGATATTGGACATTGTATATGGAACTGAAGTGCTGCAATGCTGAGGACTGTATTCTGCATTCTGAATGTTCCCTGTTACCCCACCCATTATATTTGATTTTGACTGGATTCTATGAATGTGTGGTATCTGATCTGTTTGGATAGCATGCAAAACCAAACTTTTCACTGCTCCTTTTCACAAGTGACAATAATAAACAAAAACCTAGTCATCGTAAAGCACGGTCTGGATCGGTGAATAATTAAGACAGAAGCTGTCCCATTAGCCCCATATCCTGATGATAGGGGCTTTTAGGACATCCTTGGTCTGCTACCGGGATTTTAAAAAGAAAGGTTTGGCCATTTGGTGTGAAATGCTGGAATAAGCAATGAATTAAGTTTATAGGCTAAAACACTGGGATGTTAGGGGAATTAAGCGTGTTGATAAATCCCATCTAATTAAATCAAAGTGTTTGTATGATGAAGCACAATCCGTCTTATGAATTGAGTGACCCAAGGTTGTAGTTGTTGGTTTACCAGTAATGGGCTGTTGAGCTGAATGAAAGGAAATCCCCTCAACAATATGTTGGCTATTTGAGGTTTCTTTCTCCATTTTAACAACTGCGCAAGGCATATAAACACAACTTTGTTACTTTCATTATTGAATATAACGCTGCTAGCTATTTACATTTCTTAATAGTTTATTTCAAATGCTCATGTTTTATCGTTCCAGTGTTCCCTTTGCTCTTTAATTTTGTGAGCTATCTAATTGAACACAATACAGATTTTTTTTTAATGCCAGATTCCATTTAATGAGAAACTAGAGAAGATTCAACATATTTTCCTGACAGTTGAGAGGAAGCTGATCATTCATAAAGAGCACCGAATGAATTAGCCTTGGAACAGATACTTTCATTGCACTGAGATCTTGGATTTTGTGGAGGCATACTCTGTGGGTCAGGCAGTAGCTGTGAAGAGGGACATAGAATCGACATGAGTAAATGGCCTATCATTAGATAGCTACAAAATGCTGGAGTAACTCTGCGGGACATGCAGCATCTCTGGATTGAAGAAATGGGTGACATTTTGGGTTGAGACCCTTCTTCAGACCTGCCTGTCCCGCTGAGTTACTCCAGCATTTTGTGTGTATCTTCGATGTAAACCAGCATCTGCAGTTCCTTCCTAGACCTTTCATTTAGAATTGGAGGAGGTACCTGTGCACTTGTATTGGGCCCGTTGTAGTTTTATGTATTTCACAAAAAGTGTACCTCCCAATGTGAACACTGCACATTCCCACACTGGGTGGATTGCTGAAGTATCCAGGTGGTGTAATTCCAGCATTGTGAGGGTCCGGCTGCAGAATGCATCTGCCATGTGCTATCCTGGAACAACTTCTGTATCGGATCGATAAACAATGCAGCGAACATGAATTTAATAGATAAGAGGAGGATGTGTAATTCTAAAAGCAGCTGCTGAAAATGTAGCAATTAATGCACAAAAGGACACAAAATGCTCGTGCAACACAGGCCGCATCTCTGGTGAACATGGTAATTGTAAGTGTAGGGTGGGCTCGCACAGACCATTATAGTTGTGTATGTATGTCTCCCCGCTGTTACCGCTCTGCCACCATTTTGAAAACACATTTGTACTGATTACCCCCTAGCTAAACCCTAATTAGTGTTCCTCAACTGAAAAAAAGTGTTAGAGGGACAGACTTGATCTTATTTAAACATTTGCACTTTGTTTTTATACTCCTCCACTGAAAGGTTCATGATTGAATGGCGGAGTGGACTTAATGGGCCGATTGGCCTAATTCTGCTCCTATCACCAATGATCTTATGATAATGGTGATACGAGGCTGCAGATGCTGGAATCTTGAGCGAAAAACAAACCACTTAAGGAACTCAGCGGGTCAAGCAGCATCTGTGGACGGTGTGCATATGTGATATTTTAGGATGCCTCCGACTGATGGAGTAAGGGGGAGAAAGCTGGAGAAGATAGGTAGGGGGTGGATCATCAGATAGGAGAGATGGTGACAAAGACTAGAGATAAAATTGAGAAAAAAAGTGTTAGATGAGGAAGAATAAAACTGGAGGAGTGAATAAACGTAAAAGATCACTTTAAAAAAATCTAGCTCATAAAACTAAATACCATTTAATTAGACCGGTTGTCTGGCAGATCAACATCCTGCCATGATTCTTCATAATCATCTTCATTGTCTACGATACCAGCTATTTCAATGTCATCTGCAATTTTACTAACCGTACCTTGTGCCTTCTCCTCCAAATGGGTGATATAAATGACAAACAGCAATGGGCCAAGCACAGATGCCTGAGGCATAATGATAACATTTTAAAGATCGAGTGGATCCTGATGCCTTCCTGGTGCAGACTGAAGGTGTAAAGAGACTGGACATCCATGGTAAAGATGATGCTATGGGAGGCCAGGAATTGGAATTTATTGAAGTGAAGAGCATGTAAAGTGTTTTGGATGTAGGTCGGGAGGAACACGACAAGTGGGTACAAGAGACAATTGGAGATAAGTTTAGTGGGGGCAGAAGCAGCCAGGAATAAAGAGTCTGGCAACACAGTCCTTGTGGATTTTAGGGAGGAAATAGAAAAAAGTAGTGTTGGGTTGGGGAACTATAAGGCTGAAAGGTGGGGGGTTGGGGGGGGGGGGGGGGGGGGGGAAGAGATCACCAGAGCTGAGGAGATCGATGATGGCCTGTTGTTTGTCCATGGAGTAGACATGGTCAAGTGATGGGTAAAGAGGAGGTGTCTGAGAGGTGATGCCTAATCTCAGTATGGTAAAAGTCAGCCAGTGGGACTATAACCCCACCTACCTTGTCAGGGGGTTTGATGACAATATTGGGATTGTCACTGAGTAAGCAAACGACTCTGTGTTCGGAGTGGCTAATGGGAGTTGAGAAGTTGAGGCAGTCGATGTTATGGTAACCGTTGTAAATGAAAAGGTTAAGAGAGGGTAGCGGGCCAGCAGGGGGAGACCATGTGGAGGAGGAATGTTGGACATAGCAGACGGGGTAATTAGTGGAGAGTGAGGACTCCTTGCCAGATGAGTAGGCCTGGAGGCGGAAGCGACAGACAAAGAACTTGACTTCATGGTGCACTCATCCCTCATTGAGATGTGGGCAAGGGGTACAAAGGTAGGGCCTCTGCTCAAAACAGACCATTCTGCATCGGGGAGGGAAAGGTCGGGGGGGGGGCATGGTAAAACCCGACCAGGGTTAGGGCTATGATCAGACGCAGGGTCTGAAGAGGGTGCAAGGGGTCTCGGGGGAGGTACCATGGAGGGTGGAGGGGGCTCGGAGGAGTACAAGCGAATGGCATGTTGGCCTTCATAACAAGAGGAGTTAAGTATAGGAGCAAAGAGGTCCTTCTGCAGTTGTATAGGGCACTAGTGAGACCACACCTGGAGTATTGTGTGCAGTTTTGGTCCCCTAATTTAAGGAAGGACATTATTGCTATTGAGGGAGTGCAGCGTAGGTTTACAAGGTTAATTCCCGGGATGGCGGGACAGTCATATGCTGAGAGAATGGAGCGGCTGGGCTTGTATACTCTGGAGTTTAGAAGGATGAGAAGGGATCTTATTGAAACATATAAGATTATTAAGGGTTAGGACACGCTAGGGGCAGGAAACATGTTCCAATGTTGGGGGAGTCCAGAACCAGGGGCTACTGTTTAAGAGTAATGGGGTAAGCCATTTAGAACGGAGATGAGGAAACACTTTTTCACACAGAGAGTTGTGAGTTTGTGGAATTCTCTGCCTCAGGATACTTTCAAGAGAGAGCTAGATGGGGCTCGTAAAGATACCGGAGTCATGGGATATGGGGGAGAAGACAGGAATGGGGTACTGATTGTGGATGATCAGCCATGATCACATTGAATGGCGCTGCTGGCTCGGAGGGCTGAATGGCCTACTTCTGCACCTATTGTAGAAACATAGACATAGAAACATAGAAAATAGGTGCAGGAGTAGGCCATTCGGCCCTTCGAGCCTGCACCGCCATTCAATATGATCATGGCTGTTCATCCAACTCAGTATCCTGTACCTGCCTTCTCTCCATACCCCCTGATCCCTTTAGCCACAAGGGCCACATCTAACTCCCTCTTAAATATAGCCAATGAACTGGCCTCAACTACCTTCTGTGGCAGAGAATTCCAGAGATTCACCCTCTCTGTGTGAAAAATGTTTTCCTCATCTCGGTCCTAAAAGATTTCCCCCTTATCCTAAAACTGTGACCCCTTGTTCTGGACTTCCCCAACATCGGGAACAATCTGTCTATTGAAAGTGTTTGTATTGTGGTGCAGGGGTGTGGGATAGGGTACCAAGAAGGAAGGGCAGTAGGACTCAGCAATGTCGGTGTTTAGGCAGGGTCCTGGCCTGGAGGAAGCCGAGAGCAGCAGTAGGACCCTGGAGAACCAGCAGTCCCAGCCTGCGGCAGCCAGGGAAACTGGAATTCAGTTCATTTTCTAATTATTTGGAACGTTTTGAGAAACTGCTTCCATCTGATACACAGTGATTGTGACTTTTATGCAATTGCGTCTGCACATTCCTAAACAAAATGCAAAATTGCTGAAGAAACCCGGCAGGCCAGGTAGCATCTGTGGAGGGAATGGACAGATCGACTTTTTGGGTTCTGACCCAAATTCATAATCTTAATGCAGTACATTTGAATAAATCTAAGCCTATTTTTTGTCGAAAGAGGTAGGACGACAAGGAGAGCTTTGCAGAAATCTTGTTTCGGTGAGCGCTGCCAACCAAGATTTACCGGCATGCTCAGCCAGCTTATCGTGTAGATTTGTAATTTTGCTCACTGGTTCATGGCTGAAGAAATTCAGGGACATCTCTTGCACTGGAAATGCACTTGACAACCAAGCGCTTGTGTCCACACTTTTTGTCTTGAGACTAGGATGCCTTGTGGAGAGGTTGCTGACAGCTTACATGTGGAGAACATTCAATATGCAGTGAGTGCCGGCCAGCTGGCCTGTAGCCGGCACTTGCAAAGTTTTACCAGTGAAATCAAACCTTTGGCAGAATGCTTCAGTTTTAAATTGAAGAGAGTGCATTGCAAAATGATTTCTAGTTGACATCATGCACATTTTGTTTTTCTTTCCTGTGCTGCCTGGATCCAGTTTCGGATAACAAATTCTGCACATTTAATATTCATAGAAATATCCACTGTATCATTTGCATGAAGCAAATCTTTTTTTTTACTTTGCCTTATTTCTGAAAGTGATATCTCTGCGAAGAATAGTGAAATTTAATAGTGCGATGAATGACACAGAAGTCTATTTTTCTTTCTGCTTGTGACATTTTGGATGGCGATGCATTTTTTTTCCATTGCTGGACTGTTTCACAAACTTGCTGTGAATTGAACTCTGCAGTGATTTTACCAGTGAATCTTTGAAAGGCTGGACCATCTAGTGGTGCAGAACATTAACACTTTTTAAAATCAATTTAACTTTCAATATCTTTCCAGTGAATTGAAAGATGAAAGCAACAAGCACTCTATTCTCTCCATACTAAATAAGGTAACTACAGTAAAACTGGTATCATCTACAGACGGATTGTTCAATATCTGGGTTGCTAGCAGCTGATTCCTGCATGCCCTTTAAACTCTCCAGGGTCCTGATTCTCGTGCTCCCTTAAACACACCAAGGTCCTTGTTTCTATGCCCCCTTTATACTCTCTGAGTCGCAGTCCCTGCAACCCCTTTAAGTTTATCCAAGTTTTCTGGAAAACACAATACACCACTGTATAATCATTTTCTAAAAGGAAAAAAAAAGAATTCGAACTGTGTTAGAGTATTAATTGGAAAAACGTCCAATCATCCGGAGAATCGGCCAGTCTGGCACTGCCAAAAGTCCTAAATGTCTGC
Source organism: Amblyraja radiata (assembly GCF_010909765.2). Taxonomy (NCBI): domain Eukaryota; kingdom Metazoa; phylum Chordata; class Chondrichthyes; order Rajiformes; family Rajidae; genus Amblyraja; species Amblyraja radiata. Next base: position 106,074,113 of record NC_045957.1, read on the forward strand.
AGTTCCCTTCACAAGAAGTAATTTTCCATCCAACAAAATTAAAGCTGATACAACTGCCGTGCTATTGCTTTTTTTCTTCAAAATAATTGTAAAAAAATCAGACTAGGACAAACTGCTTCAACAATTGGAAGGCATATGGCAGAATTCCCAAAATATTGAAAGGGATCGGCAACTCAATCCTTCCACCTTGTTCTGCCTTCCTAATGCATTGTGCACAGAATATCTGAAGTATTCCAGATGTAGTCCAACGCGGATGGAGAGTTTAGGTTAGTTTTAAGGTACAGCATGGAAACAGGCCCTTCGGCCCACCGAGTCCCCGCCGACCAGCGATCCCTGCACATTGGCACTATCCTACACACACACACACTAGGGACAATTTACAATTTTACTGAAGCCAATTCACCTAGAAACCTATACGTCTTTGGAGTGTGGGAGGAAATTTGAGCACCCGCAGAAAACCCCCGCACTCGCAGAGAGAATGTACAAACTCTGTACAAACAGCGCCTGTAGTGATCGAGCCTTGGTCTCTGGCGCTGTAAGGCAGCAACTCTACCGCTGCTCCATCGTGCTGCCCTAAGTTAAGGGAATGGCATGATGATGTGCTGGAACACTTCTCATCAGTAAAGAGGAAGTGCTTGAAAAATTGGAGTACATTAGGGTGAATAAATCCACAGGGCCTGATGGGACCCATCCAAGGAATCTATGGAAGCAAGAGAGTAGCTTTCTGGGGCTCTGACAGATTTCTTTGGATTTTCATTAGCTATGGATGAGATACCAGCAGACTGGAGGATAGCTAATGTTGACCTTTTTTTAAATTTCATATTAGTTTATTTTTTTGTTGGCCAGAGTGCAATCAAGTTAGTTGATGTGGAACAAATGTTTTCAGTAGTAGGAGAGTCTATGACCAGAGGCCACAGCCTCAGGATAAAAGGACATACGTTTAGAATTTAGGTGAAGAGGAATATCTTTAGCCAGACGGTGGTGAATCCGTGGAGTTCATTGCCACAGATGGCTGTGAAGGCTAAGTCATGGGGTATTTTTAAAGCCGATATTGATAAGTTCTTGATTAGTAAGGGCATGAAAGGTTACGTGGAGAAGGCCACGATCAAATGTTGGAGGCGATGGACCGAATGGTCTAATTCTGCTCCTATGTGTTATAATCTTATGAAATTAGCTTGTAGCTCAAAGAGCAAACTGTATACATAATGATAGATACAACAACAAATAAAAATACTTTGAAGATGGTGGAAATGTCAGAGAAGATGTCAATGTGTTCTCTGACATTTCTGTCCTCTTCAACCTGATCCCAGTCATGTTTTTCTGTCCTCAGCCCTTTCTGCTTTCTGTAGAGACCACTGTCTCTCGAGTTTGCTCATCCCAACCTCGGTCCTTCCCAGCCATTTTTTCTTGCAACCACTGGAGATGCAACACCTGTCCCTCCATCTCCACTCTTACTTCCATTCAGGGAGCCCAACTATCCAGCCAGGCGAGTCAGAAGTTCACTTGCAATTTTCAAATCTCATCTATTGCAATTGCTGCTCTAATTGAGCTGGAGCTCATGGTTGCTAACCATTTTAACTCCACTTTCCATTCTCTTACAGACCTTTCTTTCCTTGGCCTTCTCCACTGTCAGAGTGAGGTCTCTTGCAAACTGGAATAACAGCACCTTATATTCCACTTGAGTAAGCTACAACCCAACAGGATATCCAATGAATTAGGAATGAACCAGGAATGAGTAGGTTTACCTATGATGAGCATTTGTCGGCACTGGGCCTGTACTCTCTGGAATTTAGAAGAACGAGGGGGACCTCATTGAAACATACAGAATAGTGAAAGGCTTGGTTAGAGTGGCTGTGGAGAGGATGTTTGCACTAGTGGAAGAGTCTAGGACTAGAGGCCATAGCCTCAGAATTAAAGGATGTTCTTTTAGGAAGGAGATGAGGAGAAATTTGTTTAGTCCGAGGGTGGTGCATCTATGGAATTCTTTGCCACAGAAGACTTGGATTGGTTTTTTTGGAACGTCGGAGGTTGAGGGGAAATGAAGGAAGAATATAAAATTATGTGAGGCATTGTTTGGGAAGACAATCAGAACCTTTTTCCCAAGGTGAACTGTTCATCACTACTTAGGCATAGCTTTAAGATGAGATTGGTAAACTTAATGGAGGTGGTGGATAAGATAGTGACATTTTAAGAGGCTTTTAGATGGGCACGAGGAAAGGCAGAGAATAGAGGGATATGGACCATGTACAGGCAGATGAGATCAGTTTAACGGCATCATTTTCAGCACAAACATTATTAGCCAAAAGGCACATTCCTCAAGGTGGAAATGACAAAAACTAGAGGGCTTAGCTTTCAGTTAAGAGGTGTAAAATTTTAAGGAGATGTGTGGGGCAATTTATTTTTACATCGAGAGTGGTGGGTAGCTGGAATGCGTTGCCAAGGGTGGTGGTAGCGATAGATGCGATAGTGGCATTCATGGGGCCTTTGGATGGGTACATGGATATGCAGGAAATGGAGGAATATAGATTATCTGTTGGGAGATAAGATTAAATGAATTTGGCATTACGCTTGGCATGGACATTGTGGGTCGAAGGCCTTTTCCTGTGCTGTACAGTTCTATGTTCTATCAGAAAATATCTCGTCGGGGGGAAAAGGGGAATGGAGGAAATAACTGAAGATGGTTGGGCTTTGGAACCTTTTATCTCCTGTAGTGGAAGTAATTCGGCTCTGGGCCTATACTTGATTTTTACTTTATAATCACAACCACATTCCTCTGTGCAGAATGATTATATAATGGAGACTTTTCAATCAAGGGGATTAGGGGTAAAACTTTGGGGCGGTTGGTTTTTGCCCCCCCATCAAATTAAGGAATTTTAAATTATGATTTAAACCTTTCCTAGCCAGTTACCTGTCCGCAACTTTTGAACAATTGAGGTTTCATGCATGGATAGATGATTGTTCTTCTTCTTGCATTTGGTGCGCACAGCCTAAAGTTGTAGGACAACTTGTTCTATTTGATCTTATTTGATTGTGCACGCCAGGTTGATTACATTCGTCGAAACAGGGCGGACCACGTGAACGTTGCAATCTCCCAGCCCATAGTTGATTGTGATAACCTTGGTTTAAATTCATTGAAATAACATATATCAAAAGGCTGAATGTGGCAGTTAGATGCCACTGCACTTGTAAATTTGAAAATGATCATGATTTTGATGTCAATCAGAAGATTATGATTTTTACCTCGTTTGTTACAGACGCTGTGTAGTGTCGCCCTTGGATACATAGTTTTGAATTATTTTACTGGGCAATGAGAACCCTATTTTTTTTTTCAAACTCTTGCATATGGTGTCTAGGGAAGGCAGTGGGAGATAAATAAGTCAAGATGTTAAACTGGATTATTGCTCAAGAAATTAATATAAACTCCCTCCTCGGTTTACAGCATTTCTTTTTGTGCCTGGAATCAGAATGGGGAAGTTAAATAATCAAAGCTGTCAATGTTCATAAGTTGTAGGAGCCAAATTAGACCATTCAGCCCATCAAGTCTACTCCGACATACAATCATGGCTGACCTATCTTTCCCTCTCAACCACAATCTCCTGCCTGCTCCCCACAACCCCTGATACCTGTACCCTTGACAAGCTGTTAATGTTGATTGTGTTTTAAACTGCTTGAGGAGATTTTTTATTTGTTTTAAAAATCATTTGACTGCCTTATTTGTGCTGAAATCTTGTAATATATAGCCATTGTTAATACCATTAAATGAGACGTATTTGATAAAGACATTGATATTTGGCATTTACACTCATATTTGGTGTCTTGATTTGTGTCAGTTCTTGTTTCAAGGAATTGATCAATAATTTACCTTTGATAGATTTTAACATTTTAAAGATGTAGAATTAAGTGTTGTAGCTTCTATGAGCAAAAGTGATAGCAATTATAATTATAATTTACTTCAGACTTTAGTCACAGCGCTTCAAAATTTCTCTTGAATCGTGTAATATTACTGGATTTTAATGTATTAATTGGTTGAAGCCTGTTTAATTAGTCACGGCCTTTTGATTAGGGTGCATTTAATTTAATTCAAAAACACTAATAATGCATCGGTTTTCAAAAGGAAAGTTTATTGTGCAGCCAACAGAGAGACTTGAACTGTCTCCATTCTCTGGCTTTTTTTTATTAGCCCCACTAAATGCAAATTGTTAATTAATATAATGTTAGAGAAGAAAAGCATGTTGCTGCAGTAAAGGAGTAATTATTGATCAATCAAATATCACGCTGCAGTAAAGCATGGGAATCACAGAGGCTTTCAGCTGCCATTTAACCTTGTTTTAAGCATTCCATTAGGAACAATAACTCAGCAGGAAATAGTAATGTTAAGCCCATCAGCATATGAAAGGGGACTGACAACAGGGTTATTGAACTGATTTGCTTGGGGAGGTCTGCCCAGAAACTATCCATCATTGTCAGGTTATTGCACGTTGAAGCACTCTTTTTTTTGTTTTTGCTGTGACGGTACAGGTACTGTTAATATTTCCGATGGATGAGGTTTATGGTATTGCTCCAGGGAAAAGTTACTGCATTCTTACTGGTGGCAAAAGTCAAGAGTGTTTAATTCTCATATGTTCCGACAATGGAACAATCAAATTTGTACTTGCAGCAACATAGTAGGCCTGTTAATACAAAACTCGCAAATAATATATAATAAACAAAAAAAATGAATATGTTAACAACATTGGAGCAAAGAAAACATAATCCTTGGTGCAACCAAAGACAGTCCACAGAAGTTCATAGTTGTGGTTAGTGTTGTGTAGTGTTCAAGAGTCTGATGGTTGTTTGGAAGAAGCTATTATTGAATCTGGTAGTTACAGTTTTCAGTTTCCTATACCTTTTTTCTGATGGTAGAAGTGAACTGAGAATGTGGCCAGGTGATGTGGAATGTGGTCCAGCGGAACGTAATTAACCCTTGCTGCTGCTGTTATAGCAGCCCTGATGGAGCGAGATCCAGATCAGTATCTACTCCTGCATACCTCAACTCCGTTTTAACACCTGACAAGATCTGAGCAGATAGGTTCTTATAACGTCTTTTGTAACTAACAATCATAGTTAGCTCAGAGTCTCAAAGGCTCTTGGTGACCTTGACGTATTGTTGTATATGTGTGTCCCCACATAACGAGAAATCCCTGGGTATGTCTTGAGTTATTTTAAGACCTGACACCCCTACTGCTCTGCTTAAATTAATTATAGCATAAAATATTATGCATATATTTGCAGATGTAATCGTCCTCTCCTGTCACAATAATGCAACGAGTGACCTGTTGCGCTAACCAGCGCCAGGAGGATAACTACCTAATGAGGTCCGATCAAAGCTAAGAATGTAGCTAAGAACCCCCTAGTTCAAATAGTGTTACACAATGTCAACCTCCCATACTGCATTGTACTTGTCCTGGGAAACCTGTGTAACAGATATCCTTCACTAACTCGATATCCGAGGTGAACCCAACAACTTAGACCTCGTTAGCTGCAGTTAGTCTGATGGAAAGCCCCTTGGCACAGTTAATGATCCTATAATTCAATATTGTCAAAGACCATTTAAATGAACTGCAATAACTCAGAATCTGTACCATTTTAAAATCTAACATGAGCATTAAACAAACGCTTCCAATCTCCTGAAGCAGCAAAATACCGCTTTTTGTTACCATTCCAGCACTGTCAATACATATAAATATAGGCATGACAAACCCAAGCCATAGGCAGTCTATTGAGAATCTGTAGAACATATATTGATTTTATCATGCAACGGCTGATCTTTCAAGCCGCAGGCTGGACCAGCAAATTACGTTTAAATAACCATATAATGTTGCATTATTATTATTCCCAACAAATCAGGAATCAAACTGCATTGGCCAATTCCACAGCTGGAACCTAAAGCGACTCTTGATGACTCTATTCCAAGACCCGACTCATAAGGAAATTCGGAGGAAGACATAAAAGACCATTCCTCATGCTTGTAGCGAGAAAGTATATTTCGCCACTGTGATGCCACACATTTTGCAACCTTTAATTAGCATGAAAGCCATATATCTATATTCGGTGTTGCATTGAATCAGAATTTCATAAATACTGCGTGGTCCAACACCCATTCTGTGTTGTCATTGATCTGTACTTAATGATACTCCAGTGGCAAATTAGATTATGTACCTTTTACAGGATCTTTTCCCTGATTGCACCCTCGTGCTTATCATATGCCACATCTTAGTGTATCAACATGAAGTTGAGCATGCCCTTATGCATATTCACTCAATCACTCTTTAACCCATAATGCACTTAGGGTCTATAGATAGTTGATACCAATACTGAAGAGTTAATAACTCATTGCAAATCTCCTGCACCTCAACTAGAGATGACATTCGCATGTTCCCACCTTAAGCCATAGCATCTTTTTTTGCAATATAATGACATATTTATTGATCAACTGCTGGAGCAATGCTGAATACTGTTTGTCCATCATAGTGGCTTTCTTAGCTTCAGCTGGCAATAGCAATTTGTATTATCAATGATCTTTGTGACCCTTATTGTTTGTCATTAAGCATGCTGTCAGTTCTCCCAAATGCACAGCTGCATCACATCTATTACATTGTCAGTTAGTCTAATGAATAGGAACTCCTTTATAACCACAAGGCTGTTCCAGGTTTCTATTGATTGCAATCTATTGCCCAGGGCGGAGTCACATGGCAACTATCCATTTGATAACAACCTAATTTACTGGATAGGAGAAACCAATTCCTCAATTAGCTTGAAACTGAGTGGATTTTAATCAAATACAGCATCAAAATATAATCCAGACAATACATCACAATTGTTTTTGAACTCTTAGTAGTCCTTTGAATGATTTATTGTTATCATACTGTTTAACTTGCCTCATCATAACAATGCCTTCAAACATCTCTGATGATCATTGTACATGGAAAACCCCCTAGGAAATCAGTTTGATCACCCTTCTTTCTTAATGAACAGGCCACACCTGCCATCATTTCGAGTCTGCCCTGACAATAACTCTGGCCCGGTTCTGATAATTCTCACATGTCCCAAGACAACTCTTGCCATAATTCTGACCTTGCCTTGAAAGACAATTCACCATATCTCCGAGCCTGTCTCGAAGGCAACCTGGCTAAAAATACTTGACCTGGCTCAACACTCTTCTGGCCAAATTCCAACCTTCTTGGAATACTAGTATTGTCCAGTTACCTGGTTAAAATGCCTCTGAGTAGATGACAATGTCTCAGTTATTTGTGTGTTGCCCAACCAATTGTAAATCTTACCAACTTGTTCGTGGTCACTTAGTTGTAGAGTAACTCTGGTCAGCTTAATGCTGCTACCAGCTTCAGTGAACCGCTTCCTGCCGATGAAGCCGTGGGTGCGTTTTCCCCCTAAACTATGTGCTTCGCCCTTCTGGTTTTGCCTGTGGAATATGTCTCACCTGAATAGAATATTCGGCGGGTGGTTCTAACTCCCCTGATAGCGGTGTTCACTGCATTGTTGTAATGGCAACCTTGCTGCCAGAATCGTACCTCTGACATGTGCCCTTCATTCCTTGAGGTATGCTCCACGCTATACCCTCAGCCTCGGCATCAGATTACACTGACCCGGCATGTTCTCCTCTTCCATAAGGGAGACATTAAGCAGCCCTACTACAAGGCGCTGCTGGCATAACCTCTCCAACAGGTCCACCCTTCAGGGTCAGAAAATGCCCCGGTAAGCTCACCTCCTCCATGAGGGAGACATCATTGCAGCCCTTCTCCAGGTGCTGCTGCCATACATTTAAACAGCTCTATACAAGGCGCTGCTGACACGGCTTAGAGCAATAGGTCGGCAATGCCATATATTCGGCATCCCCATTATGCAGCCCTGTTACAAGGCGCTGCTGGCAAGGGCTCCCCATCTGCCCAACACTGCCATATCTCCTGATGTTAGGGTGTATCTATCTTGAGCCTCCTCTCAATAAGGCTCCATCCTTGCCAACATCCACATTATTTATTTTTACCGGAAAGGAACCCTCCCGGCGCCAGGACTGACCACTTGGGTCGATTTTCCCCATATCTTGGGGACCTCTGCAGTCTGGGCACCACATAGCTGGTGGATTTCCCCTCCCCCGGGAATCCCAGCACCCTTGTATATTACCGGAGGGAAAACCCCTACCGGCCCCAGGGCTGACCGTTCCGGTCCATTTAACCCCTTTCCTGGGGACCCCTGCGGTCTGAAACCCGCATAATTACTGGATTCCCCTACCAGGGAACCTCAGCCTCTATATGTATATCGGGGGAAAAAACCTCCCGACACCCGGCATATATATTTATATCCCGTCCTACTGGAGGTCCCCTCAACGGGAACCCCAGGATTAATTTTCATATCGGAGGGAAAAGCCCTCTATATTGTCGGAGGGGAAACCCCTTCCCGACTTCAGATCTACTCATATCGGGGGGAAAGCCCTCACGGCCTACTGGAAATCCCCTTCCTCGGGACACCCCCGCATAAATGTTATTGTCGGAGGGGAAACCCCCTCCCGGCACCCGGCCTGCTGGCGGTCCCCTCCACGGGAAACCCCAGCATAATTATTCATATTGTCGGAGGGGAACCCCCTCTCGACTCCCGCTCTACTGGCGGTCCCAGAATAAATAATTATATCAGAGGGAAAATGCCCTCTCGCACCCGGCCTACTGGAGATCCCTTCCCTGGGAACCCCAGTGTTTCTGTGCCTATCGGAGGGAACCCCTCCCGGCACCCGGAGGGCCTGTAAGCCACTGACCACCCGTCAGCGACCCACTTCGTGAAACCCGACAAACCAAACTACCCGCGCTTGGCGGCAAGAACCGAGGTTTCCCCACAGCCCATAGCTGGTTCCCTCGTCGGGCCTCACGAATCCTCCGGCGGGAAACCTCTGGAACAAGAGGTTCCTGCAGGGAATAAAACAGGTAAGAAAAACCAGCTTACCTGAAGTTTAAACTTACCGGGCTGGGGAGCTGTTGCCCCAACCGGTCGTTCTGCACCAATGCGTCTGACGTAATGACGCACGTGCGGCTGAACAGGCCTTCTTCACGTATTCCCTCATCGTAACCCCTCATAAAATAAAGATCAAACTTCAAACTGGTAAGTTCTCGTTTAATCTTACTATTTTACCTACTTCTGTCAGGTCTCCCCTCAGCCTCCATTGCTCCAGTCTAGAGGAAACAATGTTAATAATTTAATTCCATTCACCATCTCACCAAATGAAGCAGACCATATGTGCATACAGAATGACCATATATAAAATAACCTCCATTTCATTAAGGCTCTTGGCTGTGAATACCTCCAATGAGAGAGAATTTAACCAACCATCCTTTGCATTAAATGGCATTTCTCTCATCAGAGTTTTCCATCCTCAACATTTTCGGGGTGACCTGAATGTTGACCAGAATCTCAATTGGACCAGTCACCTAAATATCCCAGTTTCAAAAGCAGAGGTTGGGTATCATACAGGGCGTAACTCACCCACTGTCATCTCAAAAAACTTTCCACCATCTGCAAGGCATACGTCAGGAGTTTGATGGAATACTTCAATAGCCTTGGTGAATGCAGCTTCTGTAAAAATGTCGATGACACTAAGGATGTAGCAGACTACCTGTTTGGTATGCTGTCCAGCATCCTAAGCATTTATTCTCTCAGGCACTGAGAGATGGTGACTGTGTAGTGTGCCATCTACAAAATGCCCAGCAGTTACTCTCCTAGGCTAGCGTGACAACACCACCTAAATCTGTATCCTCCATCACCAGGAAGGAGAATACATCAGGTGCACTGACACTACAGGCTCTACGTCCTCTTCTAAAAGTGTACACAATCATACCTTTGAAATATCTTGCAGATCCTTCAACACTGATGGCATCCAGTTGTGGAGGTTCCCACCCAATAATGTTATGGAATACTGTACCAGGAGGATTGGAACAACTTGTCATCACTTTAATAGAAATAAGGAATTGACATTAAACCTTGGACATGCCACTATTGCTCAGATCCTGGAAAATGAAAATAGAAATTGTCAGAATTATCAGTTTATTATTTCCATTTTGAAGACATTTGAAAATGTTTTTGAATCTATCGATCTGTTTATCCATCCAAGATTGGTCAAAAAGGTTTCTTTAAAGAAATGAACCCTTCATGTTAATGATAGAAAGAGTCTTAAACTAACCTAACACAATATATTTCAGAGGCTAACGTCAGCCTTGCTGTTTGTAAATAAAGCTAAGATTATTGGGTTAAAATTGGATGGAATCTACCAAATTGATATCTGATTGTTTTCCAGAATTACTTGTAACTTAGCAGAGACCAAATGATCAAATTTACAACAATTAATTTTGTGCATTCACCACAGTTCAACAATAAAACATGACTATAATATTATACTCCATATATGAAGTAAAATTAGGACCATATTTTATGTTGCCAAATATTAAAGAATGGAAATAAATGTGCAATACATAAATACTAAGAGATTATGGGCAGATGTGGCAGTCCGAACATATAATTCACAGAGGCTAATATGCAGGTACAGCAAGTAATTAAGAAAGGCAATGGGATTATAAGAAAATGTGAATACAATTGAATCGTAAGAAATGATTTCAGTTATATAGGACATTGGTAATCAAATATCTGGAGTACAATATGCAGCATTCGTCTCCCTATTAAAGGAATACATTGAAAGCAGTTCAGGAAAGATTTAGCTAGACTGATATTCCCAGATTAAGTGGGATGTTTAATGGGGACAGATCTGAGTTCTTTACTCAGAGAGTGGTGGCTGTGTGGAATGAGCTTCCAGTGAAGGTGGTGGAGGCAGGTTCATTTTTATCATTTAAAAATAAATTGGATAGTTATATGGACGGGAAAGGAATGGAGGGTTATGGTCTGAGCGCAGGTATATGGGACTAGGGGAGAATACGTGTTCGGCACGGACTAGAAGGGTCGAGATGGCCTGTTTCTGTGCTGTAATTGTTATATGGTTATATGGTTATATTGAACAAGCTAGGATTGTTATCTGCTGCAATTTTGAAGAGTTAGAGAAGATTTATTTGAAACGTATAAGCTCTTGAGGATTCTAGGAAGTTTGATGTGGTGAGAATATGTCCTCTGGTGATGAATCTCAGAAATTACAGGTCACTGTAGCAGATATAAAGGAGCTGCCCATTTAAGTCAAATGACGTGAAAATAAATCTTACAAGAGAGTCATTGACCCTTTGTGATTCTTCCTCAAAGGTGGGGAGGAAGCGTAGTGTTGTAATATTTTAAGAAAAATTAGATAAGTTAGCAGATGAGTGATGACCGCAGGTGAACGGAAGTGTTGAGTTGACATTACAATCAGTCACATTAAATGACAGAGACGACTCGAGGGGCTCAATGGCCTACTTTTGCTTCAATTTCACCTGGTTGTAATCTGTGGTGCAAGTTAAATGCCAAAAAATGTGGCCTCCACAATATTCTTGGTTTGAATTTTTATCAAAAAATCGTTAATTGCTTATTTGCCTTTATGGCAATGACATGGAGCATTGTTGTCAAAAAAGAGTCACCTTATTCATCTGTACAGTTTGTTGCAGTTCATGGCTGATCATGAGATATTGTCTTTCTAAAACCGGAACATAAATAATTGTTTTGGGAGAGGATATCAATTATGATCAATTATATTCATTTGCTGTCACGAATCATCAAACTTGATTGTATATGCTGTGAAAAAATTATTATTAGGGTACTTTAAATATTTTTATTTCAGTATAAACTGGGAAGTGCACAAACTATCAATTTTAAAATGCAATAGAAATCACATTGTGTAAATGCATCACTGCCTTTCTTTGTTCAGTTTTAGAATCATTCAGAAGTGAATGGTTGTAATTTTCTGTTATTTAGGTCAGGGTTGGCGTAAAATTTTATGCCTGTCTGCATCATAATAAAGCTTATTCTCCATATGTCATGTCACCCTGGCAGAGTAGCTCAAGTGCGTGTGTGTTTAAGGATGGAAAATATATCCTGGTACAATACAGGGATGGTGTCAGACCATGTGCCTTTTTGAATACAAAGTACAAATGTATTTTGACGTCTTTGTTTGATTCTTTGTATTTAGTTTAATTTATAGATACAGCTTGGAAACAGACCCTTCAGTCCACCGGGTTCACACCGACCATCCAACTACTGTCCAACCATTCACAATAATTAAAACGAGGTAATCTAATCTGTTATCTAAAACAAATTCATTTTTGCAACCGCTCCCAACACACTATATACAGAGGCCAGGACCCGTAATATTGGGCATTGTTAAGGGCCTGTACCACTTGGGCGACCTAATCCGCGAGTCCGGAAGAATGCCTTTGACCTTCAAGCTCGAGGGCACTCTCCTGGAAAGCCTCGAGCTGGATCGACCGGCTGCATTGAAACCGCAAGCTGGATCGACCGAACAGCGAGCTGCATCTACTTACCGCACACACACACAAACACACACACAAACACATCGCGAAGGTGGGGGCCAGAGAAAGCGGAGGAGCGCTGTCTGCGCGACGAAGATGAAGGTAAACGGCTGCCACGGAATACCGCAAGTCCGTTAGAGAGCGCGGGGGGGAGAGAAGGAGACAGAAGGGGGAGAGAAGAGAAGGGGGGAGAAGGGGGAGAAGGAGTGGAGACACCTTTAAGAAGTATAATAAATTTTAATCGCGGAACTTTTTTCAACCTCCTGAAAGTTTTTCCGCGACATAGCTGAGGCCGCGAGTAGGCAGGAACCTCCTTCGAGCATGAAGGAGAGTTCCAGTCACCTCATACGACCTACTAGGACCACGTGTCGACCATGCTGCGTGTTTGAGTCCAGGGCAAACGCTTCTAAACTCGCAGCTTAGGTCGCCCAAGTGGGACAGGCCCTTTATTGACTCATTAATGTGAAATGTACAGAGACAACGGAAAATACCCAAATGGCTACAGGTTTAAAGCAAAAATGTAATAAAGTTTCTGGAAATAAGGAACAATTTGGTGAACAACATATTAGTAATAAAGACAAATTTAATGTAGGAAGCATTATTTTAAAAATTGCAGATCCAACTATATTTAAGGTATGTAGCTGATAGTGGAAGAATAATTTAGAAAGCAGGAAATGGAGACCTGCAGAAAATTGACATTCAATTTAGCCAAGAGAAGTGTGAGATGATGCATGTGGGGAAGAGCAACAAGATGAGGGAGCATAGAACAAATGGGAGAATATTGAGCAGTGTAGAAGAGCACAGTCACCTTGGAGTCTGTATCCATCAAATGCTCTTACAATCCTAAAGGGCAACATAGGAGGTTGAGGGTTGATCTTTATAGTGGTGTATAAAATTATGAGGGGTATAGATATGAATGGTCACGAGACGCATCTTTTTCACATGGAGGGTGATGGGTATATGGGACAAGCTGCCAGGCAAAATGGTAGAGACGGTACAACTACAATATTTGAAAGGCATTTGGGCGGTTACATGAAGCGAAAAGGTTTGGAGGGATATAAGCCAAACACATCCAAATAGAACCAGCTCAGGTGGGCAAATTGGGCTGAAAGGCCTGTTGTCATGCTGTATAACTCAATGATTCTAAAATAGACATGAAAAGCTGGAGTAAGTAGGTGGGTCAGGCAGCATCTCTGGAGAAAGGGAATAGGTGATGTTTCGCGTCAGGACCCTACTCAATGATTCTAAAGATCTGATTTCACTGTGTGGATGCAAATATATTTGTGCCAGGACCAGAAAATGTTAGCTGGAAGACTAGAAAGGTTTTAATCTGAACAGAAAATGCCAAGGGGATGTTTAAATGAGGTGTACACAATTAAGAAGGCCCAAATTGAACTCATTAGGCACTACTAAAATACCCGAAGCGAAGTCTTGCATGATTTTTTGCAAGCATCGTCCAACGAGGCAAAATGGAGGGAAAGCATAGAAGAACATTCCCCCCCAGCCTAAAGAGAATGCATCTATAGCCTCCGCCCCTGGGTCTGGCCCCCATGCTACATATCTTGGTAATTGGTAATTAAGCCTGGTGGCAAACAAATCCATATCAGGTGTTCCATAACGAGCAATAATGTCGTTAAATACTTTTTGATTTAACATTCACTCAGTGTGATCATTGAATTTACGAGATCTAATATCTGCCACCGTATTAAATCTACCCGGCAAGTAAGCAGCTGAGATCCAAATCCTCCTGTCTATACACCAATTCCAAATGAGATCAGCTAAAGTATCACAGGCCACTGAGTTTTTAAGAAGGAACTGCAGATGCTGGAAAATCGAAGGTACACAAAAATGCTGGAGAAACTCAGCGGGTGCAGCAGCATCGATGGAGCGAAGGAAATAGGCAATGTTTCGGGCCGAAACCTTTCTTCAGACTGATCGGGGGTGGGGGGGGGAGAAGAAAGGAAAAAGGAGGAGGAGGAGCCCGAGGGCTGAGGGTGAGATGGGAAGGGGAGGAGACAGCAAGGGCTAACAAAATTGGGAGAATTCAATGTTCATGCCCCCAGGATGCAGACTCCCCAAGCGGAATATGAGGTGCTGTTCCTCCAATTTCCGGTGTTGCTCACTCTGGCCATGGAGGAGACCCAGGACAGAGAGGTTGGATATGGATGCCTAAATCTAAAGCGGAATTTCTCACTCTCAACTCTCACGCAATGTTGGCAGCCCCTGCCTTGTTATACAGACTCCCATAGTTAATTTTACAACTGGAGGCATTTTCTCACCATTAAGTAATCACATTGGCTGCATAGCTCCACTTGAGGTTATGTCCCTCTATTTACCCTTCTTTGACTTCATAATAAAACAGACTCGCAGATTGACACCTACAACGTAGTCATATGATACTATCATAGTCGTATGTAACTAATTTTGTTTCAAAAATTGAGCTTCTGATGCTGTCTTCTGTCTGCTGTTGTGTTTGTGCCTGCTGATGTGACAAAATTCCATACCATCTTATTTACTCCCATTTCTGTCAAGGTAGCAGTTTTGCAAATTTTGTCAAATGTAAGATGCTGTGTGCTTATCAATTTGGATTGACTTCACTCTCCTTTTAGCCACAGGCAGTTGTATTTCTAGCACACAATATAAGAACTCGCCAACGTTGCAACGTGAATAAATCTTTTCATGCAACTAATGCAGATGCTGGTTATTTCTCCCAGGCATTGATTCCTAGTATTAAACATGCAAATTCCTGCAATTTCAAATGGGTTTTGATTGAAATAATCCGCTCGTTGATGTACGAGCGTAGATTAGTCAATTTAATTATCTTTACACTTATACTGGGACCTAGCACGTGCATTTTCAGTATGTTCCTTTGCTTTGAGAATATTAATTTATAAAGAAAATATTCCATTCTTTATGCTGCGAAGTACATATGCTTGATTGTGCATTAATATGCTCTCTATATATCCAGTCTACATTTGAGACATCATTTGATCCTGTTTCGTAGTCATAAAGTTGTACAGCACAGAAATTGACCCATTTGCTCACCATATCTATGCTGACCTTTTTACCAATCTACATTAATCCTATTTGCCTACTTTAAGACCATATCCTTCCAGACTTTGCCTAATTAAATGCATGTCTAAATGCCACTTAAATGTAGTAATTGCAAATTACTACATTTCATCACCTCCTCTGACAGAATGTTCCAGGTATCATACTCTCTGTGTAGTACAAAACCTTCTCCTATTACATCCCCTTTAAAATTCCTTCCTCACACCTGAAACTTGTGCCCCCTTGTTTTTGATGCCCCTATCATGGGAAATTTCGACTATACCCATTCTATTCCTTTCATCTCCTTGTACATCATCATCATCATCCCTCTCCCTCCTTCACTGCACGCTAAACAAGCCCAGCCTAATCAATTCTCGAGTTACTCCAGCATTTTGTGTCTCCCTTTGATTCAAACCAGCATCTGCAGTTCTTTCTCACACAGCCTAATCAATTACTCCTCACAACTGAAATCTTCCAATCCAGGCAACATCCTAGGCATATGCGGAGAATGGAAGGCTAAGAATCATGTGCAGGTGGAGGAGGTTAGTTTATCCTGGCATCATGCTCGACACAGACATTGAGCCAATGGCCCCGTTCCTGTGCTGTACTTTTCTATGCAGCTTAATTGTTTTATCGATATGCGTATTGGTAGTCTTATGTCCATAATACTGCATTGATGACACAAACCAATGCTGGGAGCCTCGGAGTATGTGAACTTTTATAACTATCATGTGTGAATATCACACATTGTTTATGTTTCTGTCACTTGGATAATGGCTTATATCCATGTTTATACACAAATCTACTGCATTCAGTGTCTCTACATGAATGTCGATGTGCTTCTGAAACGTGTTCTAAATACTGTAGCTAAATGATAGTTGTTGGTGTGAACAAATAACCAGATAAGTTCAATTTTGTATTCCTTTTGGAAGCAGCAAATTTGCCTTTGATGGTTTTTAATCCTCCAAACAACAGAAGGGCTAGAATGCAACAAGTGTCAAAAATATATACAATAGCTTGGGCTCCAGCTATTTGCAATTTACATCAATACTTAGTCTGAGGGGACTAAATGTCATATTTCCAAGTTTGTTGATGATAATAAAGTAGGTGGGATTTTGAATACAAAGGAGCACAACCAATTAACCACCGTGCATATAATAATACTCCAGGGGACAAAGTGACTCAAGACTAGAATTTACAAGTATAATTATGTCCTAATAAATCTGGTTAAAAGCTATCGGCAACTGTTGATTTAGCAAACTAAAGTAATTGCTATGCTTTTAGTCCAACATCAACATCCAATATTTATTTTTGATTATAAACAAACTGAAAATGCACAACTTTAGGAAGATGTATTTTATTAGTCTGATCACCTTCACTTTACAGGAGTAGTTACATCTCTTGAATATGGTGTGAAAATTTTGAATTATTTCAAATATGCAGGTGACGTTTTGATACTGTGTCCTCAACAAATGTTGGCTATAAGCAATGAATTGGTTGAAAAAGAAGCAGCTGGTGCTGGGTAGGAGAAGAAGTCAGAATATGAAGATGTACAGAACAACGTGTCTGGGAGATTGATTCTGAGACCCCTGATCATAAATGGCCAGGCTTCCAAACCCAAAGGAAATTAATCAAATCCAATCAGGAAGCAATGAGTGATTTAGTAGCAAAGCTGACATTGATGTTAGAGGCTGCTAAGGTCAAGGCCCTTCTTCAGACTTTTTCTCCAGAGATGCTGCATCACCCGCTGAGTTAAGCCCCTGTCCCACTTACGTGTCCTTGGCACGCTAATTACGCGCTCTCGTGGTCGCGTTGAGGCGCGACGGTCCCGCGAAGGTCGCTCACGACTTCATGCGTCCGCACAGCCGTCTGGAGCGCGTGACGTCATTTGAAGATGGACGCAAAATGCAGGAGTAACTCAGCGGGACCAGCAGCATCTCTGGAGAAAAGCAATGGGTGATGTTTCGGGTTGAGACCCTTCTTCAGTCTGAAAGAAGGGTCTTGACCCGAAACGTCATTCATTCCTTCTCTCCAGAGATGCTGCCGGTCCCGCTGAGTTATTCCTGCATTTTGTGTCTATCTTCAATTTTCTTGGCCCCGCTCTGGGAGTAGGAGTGGGAGCGGATCCCGATCCCGCTTCTCAGTGGAACCGGCCCCGCGCGGCCACACGATGCCCGTGCGCCTCAACGCGACGACGAGGTCGCGTAATTTGCGTGCCAAGGACACGTAAGTAGGACAGGGCCTTCACTCCAGCATTTTGTGTCTGTCTTCGGTGAAAACCAGCATTTGTAGTTCCTATACACAATGACAAAGAGAATGTTAGGTGCGAAAGTAAATTTTATTTGTACATTGACGTGAAAAGCATCAATTAAAAATGCCAACTGAACTTTACCACCAAAGTTCATGATGAAATTTGAGGAGACTTGACCATCAAATGCTATTTTTGATTCTTAGCACACATGTGCACAGGCAATGTCTGGAAGTAGTACAAAAAAATGAGTCTGAGCAACAAATGTGAGAAAACATGAAGAAAATGTAATTTTGCTAAAAGCACTTAAAGCATTTAATTAATCAAAATTATAACTTGCCTTATTCTTACCTTTCTTCCTTGGCCATAAAATGTCCATGGCTGATGGCTCCTGTGCCAGGCTGTGGATGCCAACAGGATTAACAAAGGCTGGCTCAATCCTGGGGGTGGAGTTGGATTCATGAGAGGTGGTCTTGGAGGTGAGGATGCTCCTCAAACTGCAGAGCATCTTGGACAATACAATTCACCCTCTCCATGACACACTGGTCAACCTGAGGAGTACCTTCAGCAACAGACTGGTTCCACCAAGATGCAGTACAGAAAGCCAAGGAGACCTTCTTCCCTGTGGCTATTAAACTGTACAACGCCTCCCTCTTCTGTCGTGAGGTAGACTGACACTCCTCCCCCTCCCCAATCTTTGCACATCTCCAATCCTTTCCACTCGTCACTTTAATTTCATGTATCTTGTGTTTTATCATTGATGGCAGATCAATTTCCCTCCTGGGATAAATAGTTTTATCATATCATAAGTCTATCCTGGCACAGCATCTGTGGGTAAATTCTCCAGCATAGGTGTTGGAGTATTCAATGGTTTTAGTGCTTCACTCTTGGACTTCTTGCAGAATCCATCGGAAGAATGCGGCCAAGAAATCTCCAACAGAGCTCACCACTTTTGCCTGAAGGTCAGATCAAACCAGGGCCCACATGCCAATAATTTGCTGTAGAGCTGCTGGCATCTCCCAGCATGGTCTGGCCAATAGATTTACAAGGGAAGGAAATAAAATACCTCAGAATTATTTCAAATTAAGGGATCCCGCAACATTAAAGGTCACAATTACAGGAAAGTTCATTTCTCAGCGAGTACTATTTGTATAAGGATTGATTAATACTTGGCACAGTCTTTTTAATGGCAAATGTCCTTCGAAACAGTTTGATATGGTGGGTTCATAGATTTCCATATAAATGTGAAATGGATTGGCCAATGTGTTTTCCGGTCTATTCTTAGCTATGTGAAGTAGCACTTGCCTTGTGATCCAAGGAAGTTTGCTACGTGAGAAAGATGCTGTTTAATTATAAGGGGCTGTATTTAGT
Source organism: Amblyraja radiata (assembly GCF_010909765.2). Classification (NCBI taxonomy): domain Eukaryota; kingdom Metazoa; phylum Chordata; class Chondrichthyes; order Rajiformes; family Rajidae; genus Amblyraja; species Amblyraja radiata. The sequence goes on from NC_045957.1 coordinate 106,093,262, forward strand.
AACGCTGTTAGTGGAAGCTTGCTCATAGATTCCAGTCACCATGCAACCACTGATGAATATGAAACCATATTTACAATGCATCAGTATAATGAGGGAGGAACCACAGAAGGGTCTGGACCCGAAACATCACCCATACCTTCTCTCCAGAGATGCTGCCTGTTCTGCTGTTACTCCAGCATCTGCAGTATAATGAGGGAACTGTCTACACAATGCGAACAGAACTAGTTGCAGCTTTTTTACCTTGTGGATTTTCCAGGCTTTCAAAAAATACTACCCACAAAAGTTATTGGACCATTTTGAAGCCTCTGGCCAATCTCCAGGTGTGTCTGTGCCAAAGGTTACTATGACAGACCCTTATAAGAATCTTCCTGAGAGTGAACCCCTATAAAGCAAGTGGTCCGAATGGAGTCCCTGGCCTCATCCTTTGGACCTGTGCAGATCAGCTGGCAGAGATATTCACGGAGATTTTAAGAAGGAACTGCAGATGCTGGAAAATCGTGGGTACACAAAAAAATACTGGAGAAACTCAGCGGGTGCAGCAGCATCTATGGAGCGAAGGAAATAGGCAACGCTTCAGGCCAAAACCCTTCTTCAGACTGATGGGGAGTCTGCATCTTGGGGCCCCTGTGTCAATAGGATCATCATCATCCCAGTGCCAAAGAAAGTAAAGTAACATGCCATAATGACTACTGTCCAGTGGCTCTGACCACCATCATGAAGTGCTTCGAGAGTCTAGTGATGGAACATATTAACTGCGGTCTTCCAACCAGCCTTGATATACTGCAGTTTTCTTACCATTGCACCAGGTGCACAGCAGATGCCAACTCCCTGGCCCTTTACTCATCTCTGGAACATCTAGACAACAAGGACTCCTACATTAAACTTCTATTTTTTTGAGGGGCTATAGCTCTGCATTCAACATCATAATCCCATCCAAAACTCATCTCTACACTCCTGGACCAAGGAATCAGCACCCGCTCTGCCACTGAATCCATAACCTTCTGACCCACAGACCAGAGTCAGTGAGGATTGATGACAACACCTCCTCCACAATAATTCTGAACACTGGTGCCCCGCAAGGAAGCATTCGCAATTCCCCTACTGTGCTTCATGTTCACTCGTGACTGTGTGGCCAAATTCGGCTCTCGCACCATCTACAAGTTTGCAGATGACACGACTGTGGTGAGCCGGATGATGAACAATGATGAGATGGAGTACAGGATGGAGATGGGAAAGTTAGTAACATTGTGTCAGGACAATAACCTCTTTTTCAATGTCAGCAAGACAAAGGTACTAGTTAGCCACTTAAGGAAGCATGATGGAGTATATGCTCCAATCAGCATCAATGGATCCAAATAGAAAATTATTGAGAGCTTTAAGTTCTTTGACATTAATATTACCAACAATTAGTCATGTCCAAACCATATTGTAGGTATGTTGCAAAGCCTACCTGAAGCGTCGTTGAAGATCTGCTGCTGAGGGTGTGCGCGATTTTGGCGCCGTTTAGAGGGGGCGGGTTTAAAACGCGATTTTCTCTAAGCTGTTCCAATCGAAAATGTTCAGCCTAGTTAATTATTAACGAAAAATCGCTGGAAGACCCCGTCGCAAAAGCTATTATTAGGTTTAAAGGCCTTGAATAATAGTTATAGTAGTTTAAAAATCAATCTCTAAACCCGCGACCGCCAGCAACCGCAGGGTCTCATAAAGCAAATAGCAGAAGTTAGGTTGTATATTTTTACATTAAAAAGGGCTTCTAAAGATCCCTTTATACTAAGTTTAATATTGCGAGTAGCTCAATTTGGGCCCATTATATCGCGCAGTATTTTTCTCGGCATTTGGGGCACAAATCTACCGCAATGTGAACGTTCTAAACCAGCGCGTTCCACAGGATCCCACTGGAAAGCTGATTTAAATGGGCATTTATTTACAGCAATTAAACATTAAATTCCTTCCATTTGGCCTATAAATTAATGTAAATGAGATTTAAAAATCATGTTTTATTGTGAATTATTTGTGAATATTATTTGGACATTTAGGCTATTTAAAAATGTTAATCATTTATTAAGAAATGGATAGATGTTTAGATCTAGTAATTGAAGTCTGAAATTAGCTACAATTAGGTAACTAACTAATTATATGCTTTAATTTCAGGTCATCCAAGTAAGATTATTTTATATTTGTTTCAGAATGCTTCAATCTATGATAACTGAAAATTTCATTCAGTTCTCTTAATTTTTAAGAAAGTTATGGGCTTTTGACTGTTCACGATCACAGCTTTTTTGTTATGTCCATAGAAAATCAATAGGGAACAAGATGCTCATTTCCCAGTATGAAAATGGCCATAACTTTTTAAATACTTGAGATATGAAAGTGAATTAGGTGTCAAATTAAACTTATTTTTATGCTTTATCTGATGGGATAAATTGCAGACTTGATTTTTAAAATCTCAAAATTTTGTAACATTGCTACATATTGATGCGACAGCCAAGAAGGCACACCAATGTCTCTACTTCCTGAGGAGACTGAGGAAATTTGGTATGTCTCCAATAATTCTTACAAACTTTCACAGATGCACCATAAAATGCATATTGTCAGGTTGCATCACAGCTTGGTTTGGGAACAGCTCTGCTTAAGACTGCAAGAAATTGCAGAGTTGTAGATATAGCCCAATTCAGCTCGCAGACCCAACATCCCACCATTGACTCCATCTACACTTCATGCTGCCTCAGAAAAGCAGCCAACATAATTAAAAACCAGTCCCACCCTGGTCATTCCTCCTTCTCCCTGCTCCCATCTGGCAGAAGATTGACAGACTGCACCATCATGCTCATGAGCAGCTTCTTTATCAGACTTCTGAACAGTCCTTACATAAGCTAGGGTGCCATCTGATTCACCTCTACCTCATTGTGAATATTGGACATTTGTCTATGGAACTGATGCACTACAATGCTGAGAACGATATTCTGCACTCTGTATCTTTCCATTAGCTTTATCCATTGAACTTGAGTTTGATTAGATTGTATTTATGTATAGTATTAAGTTGTTTAAAATGTACTAAATATCCTTCGGACATTTTCTCCACAAACTTTTCAGTCACCTCTTATTTTGGCCTCTATTACAATGTTATAGCTATTCCTTTTTTCCCTTGTAAAGCAATGTTGAATTTATTTTAAATACTGTAAAGCACTGCATGATCAATATTGTCAAAAAAGTGCCAATTCAGCTGACCACACAATCTCGAAATGCAACATTTTAGAGTGTGAAGATGAGTTGGATACAAGATCTTAACATAATGAAATGATGTCCAACAATATCTGCAGAACCAAAAGAGATGGGGGAGATATTGAACAATTTCTTTTCTTCGGTATTCACCAAGGAGAAGGATATTGAATTATGTGAGGTAAGGGAAACTAGTAGAGTAGCTATGGATACTATGAGTTTCAAAGTAAAAGAAGTACTGACACTTTTGAAAAATATAAAAGTGGATAAGTCTCCAGGTCCTGACAGGATATTCCCTAGGACATTGAGGGAAGTTAGTGTAGAAATAGCCGGGGCTATGACAGAAATATTTCAAATGTCATTAGAAACGGGAATAGTCCCCGAGGATTGGCGTACTGCGCATGTTGTTCCATTGTTTAAAAAGGGTTCTAAGAGTAAACCTAGCAATTATAGACCTGTTAGTTTGACTTCAGTGGTGGGCAAATTAATGGAAAAGATACTTAGAGATAATATATATAAGCATCTGGATAAACAGGGTCTGATTAGGAACAGTCAACATGGATTTGTGCCTGGAAGGTCATGTTTGACTAATCTTCTTGAATTTTTTGAAGAGGTTACTAGGGAAATTGACGAGGGTAAAGCAGTGGATGTTGTCTATATGGACTTTAGTAAGGCCTTTGACAAGGTTCCTCATGGAAGGTTGGTTAAGAAGGTTCAACTGTTGGGTATAAATGCAGGAGTAGCAAGATGGATTCAACAGTGGCTGAATGGGAGAAGCCAGAGGGTAATGGTGGATGGCTGTTTGTCGGGTTGGAGGCAGGTGACTAGTGGGGTGCCTCAGGGATCTGTGTTGGGTCCTTTGTTGTTTGTCATGTACATCAATGATCTGGATGAAGGTGTGGTAAATTGGATTAGTAAGTATGCAGATGATACCAAGATAGGGGGTGTTGTGGATAATGAAGAGGATTTCCAAAGTCTACAGAGTGATTTAGGCCATTTGGAAGAATGGGCTGAAAGATGGCAGATGGAGTTTAATGCTGATAAATGTGAGGTGCTACACCTTGGCAGGACAAATCAAAATAGGACGTACATGGTAAATGGTAGGGAATTGAAGAATACAGTTGAACAGAGGGATCTGGGAATAATCGTGCATAGTTCCTTGAAGGTGGAACTCATATAGATAGGGTGGTAAAGAAAGCTTTTGGTATGCTAGCCTTTATAAATCAGAGCATTGAGTATAGAAGCTGGGATGTAATGTTAAAATTGTACAAGGCATTGGTGAGACCAAATCTGGAGTATGGTGTACAATTTTGGTCGCCCAATTATAGGAAGGATGTCAACAAAGTAGAGAGAGTACAGAGGAGATTTACTAGAATGTTGCCTGGGTTTCAACAACTAAGTTACAGAGAAAGGTTGAATAAGTTAGGTCTTTATTCTCTGGAGCGCAGAAGGTTAAGGGGGGACTTGATAGAGGTCTTTAAAATGATGAGAGGGATAGACAGAGTTGATGTGGACAAGCTTTTCCCTTTGAGAATAGGGAAGATTCAAACAAGAGGACATGACTTCAGAGTCAAGGGACAGAAGTTTAGGGGTAACATGAGGGGGAACTTCTTTACTCAGAGAGTGGTAGCGGTGTGGAATGAGCTTCCAGTGGAAGTGGTGGAGGCAGGTTCGTTGGTATCATTTAAAAATAAATTGGATAGGCATATGGATGAGAAGGGAATGGAGGGTTATGGTATGAGTGCAGGCAGGTGGGACTAAGGGAAAACAGTTGTTCGGCACGGACTTGTAGGGCCGAGATGGCCTGTTTCCGTGCTGTAATTGTTATATGGTTATATGGTTAATAATGCAGGAAGCAAAAGGGTAAGGTTTTCTAAACAAATATTGGATCTTGGGAGCTCTAATAATACTTACATTAATCCCATGATCAACTCTTCTGTGGCATATGGCACCAACTGGACATGTTGTTTTGTACATTTGCTTCAACAAGGAGGATGATGAAATGTCTTGATGTTAATGAATATCCTGAAGACGAGACAAATTTTCAGTCCGCTTGTCATGAAGTGACAGTTTTCCACGACATCATTTTCAGTTCCCAGGAAAATGTATATTAATGTCATGGGAATCTACTGAACTTTGTAAACTTTTGGCAATGGCATATTCAGTAAAATGCATGCTATTTTTGCCAGATGTAGCTGCAACCATGCATGAAGTGCTGCAAGATGCTGTGATAAGTTGGAGCTCCATTTGTATTTAAGTAGCTGTGATTATAAATTGTTACAGTTTAATTTAATTGTTTCAAACTAACAGCTATAAAACATGGTTAACAAAGTATGAAGAAGGGTTTCGGCCCGAAACGTTGCCTATTTCCTTCGCTCCATAGATGCTGCTGCACCCGCTGAGTTTCTCCAGCTTTTTTGTGTACCTTCGATTTTCCAGCATCTGCAGTTCCTTCTTAAACAATATGATGCATACATGGGATTTTAGAGAAACGACGCCATTGTTATTTTGTATATAGTATACCATCAATGCAGTATATTACAACTACATTATTATAACTATTCTGATGGAAATTGGATGTTTGTAACAGTTGGGCTGAAGGAAATGTTGGCCTTTGAATGGTTCGAGACAGAGGCTTCCGCATTAAACTTGAACTGCTTTTTGAAAAAGTGCAAGGAGTAAGGATGGCTAGGGGTGAATGGCAGAAATTGTAAAATAGAATTATAAACTAGCATTGAAATGGTCACTGTTTCATGGAACTGATGATTTTCTTTTGACTTCAATGGAGAGTTTAAGCTGTTAAAGCAGTCAGACAAATCTTCATCTGAATTGGTAAACCACAAGTACATCCAGTTTCCTAAGTATAGTGTGTGTATATCCTAAAACCATGTTACGTCCTATCATTGAAGTTTTGGCAATTTCATCTTGCTAAAATAGGACTGGTGCAAATGCATGTGTTTAATGCATCATCTTACATTTATGAATAGGGCTGAACAGACTCTATTGAAAGCATTCAGATTCTGAATTTTCCCTGTAAAGATAACTGTCATTTTGTGTCCACTCTTGTTTCTTCCTACCGAATAGGTAATTTAGTACAACCGTGATGGGGAATGGAATAGTTAGTTTGCATTTTATGAACCATTTTCCCAATTGTTCTCAAAGCCTCCTTTGGCAACTAATTCTATATATTTAACAAACTAATAATTACCTAAATCATAGCTGTGATTTGCTTCATTATCCAGACATAAGCATAAATTCAAACTATTCTTGTTTCTGGTTTCACGGTATATCATTTATTTGCAAAATAAATTTATTTTTGTTTTTGTTATTCAAAAAAATTGATACAATATAAAACATCTTGACTATTGATTGATTATACCTTTAATAATCCTTTACAGGAAATTACAGTGCCACGACAGCTTCAAGACAGACATAACACCACACATTTCCTCAAATGGCTTCCATACTTAACAAGTTAAAATACAAGTTAAAATACAAGTTAAAATACAACTAATTTAAAAAAAAGTGCAGTTATTTATGCGCATTATATAACCTTATAGCAGCTGGTAAACAGGACTTCCTATGTCTCTCAGTTTTGCACATTGGTGCAATCAGCCTCTGACTGAAGATGCTGCTCTTGATCACCTTCAGGGCATGGAGTGGGTGAGTGGGGTTGGTCATTATTGAACCCAGTTTGTTCAGAGTTCTGGCCTCTGCCACCTGCTGGACCGTTCGTTGCTCAGCCCCGACCACTGAGCCGGCCTTCCTGATTAGCTTGTCCAGTCTGTTTTTGTCCGCTATGCGGGCGCCATCTCCCCAACAGGCCACAGCAAAAAACAGAGCACTGGCCACCACTGACTACTTCTTATAGACTGACTCACAATTAATTTTATCTGTTAATTACTATTTCCATCTGAATATTTTTCCTTGGCAATATATTTTTATGATCTACACTATATGAATTTTAAACAATTCATTAAATAGTCAGGCTTTAACTCTAAGCAGGTATAAACACGCAGAAAACTGCAGATGCAGGACACGAGCAAAAAGAAGGTGCTAGTGGAACCGTCAGGGAGATGGACAGATGAAGTTTTGAGTCTGAAGAAGGGTCCTGATCTAGAATATCATCTGTCCATCTCCTTCCACAGATACTACCTGGCCTACTATGTTTAGTTTAGTTTATAGATACAGCACGGAAACAGGCTCTTCGAGTCCGCGCCGACTAATGATCCTCACACATTAACATTATCCGACACACTCGGCGGACAATTTATCCAGTTTCTCCAGCCCTTTGTGTTTTGTATTAACAAGTTACTCTTTTCACAGAAAGGAATTAGGGTCGTGGAAATTAATTCACAAAATTTAAAACAAAATATTTCAGGAGGATTTTCATTTGCTGTTTTTTTTATTTTATTTCTGGCATAGAACTTCCCCACATAATGTCAGTAGCAGCACAACATGCAAAATTCATGTATTAAGATACTTTGCACTATCTGAAACATTTTTTTAATTTACTTGCAGTCCAACCATTGTTTAATACCTTTTCTCCCGAAGTAGTGGTATTTAAAAGGCCATTGCACAAAATGTGCTTGGTTCTGTGTGATCTGCATTTTTATTCCCTGTGTGAGTAGTAGCTCATGACTTTGGTGGTATCAGTAGAAATAAATATTGACATTTTCTTGTATTAGGCACTGGGAACAGCCTTTTTCTTCCCTCCTGCTCTTCCTCCTCCTCCTCCCCCCTTCAACACCTAATTTATTCCACACCATAAATTGTCATATTGCTCTTTACTCCACATAAATCCTACTGCTACTGCTCAAATCAGCCAAACTGATCCATTCTCTGTGGGGCAGTCATTCTTAAATCATGTTTAGGAATTCATGACTGCAGTGTGCGGTATTGAATGACTTAGTCATGTGATTTCATGAACTAAGATAAACTTGCTTCAGCAAGCAGAAGGGCAAGGATTAGCGTGAACTCGGGTCTAGCTTATTGTCATATACACAAGCACAGTGAGGTACAGGTACAATGTAAAACCATGGGGAATGACCTGCATTTTTAATTAGAATGGGAACATTTATGAATATTTCTATTGAATTGAATACCTTTATTGGAATTAACCTAATTTTAATAGTAGAAATATGCAAGAATATAAATATAATTTCTGCACAAGATCGTTGCAACTTGACTATTTACATACTCGGAATGAGACATTTATTGGTAATGATTTTAAATGCCGGCCATTAATTAAGAATACGCAACGTAACATATTAATACAGCAGGTAGTGCCTTTGTTGCACAAACCCATTAATGCAGGTTCAATCGTGACCTTTGATATCATTAAAAATCTAGGAAATAAAACATCTTGATTGCTTCTTACAGACTGACTATCAATTAGTTTCATGGGTTAATTACTAATTTAGTCTGAATATTTTTCCTTGGGAAATATATTTTTATGATTACCCTATGAATTTTAAACACAATCTATTAAATAGTCAGGCTTTAACTCTGGGCATTAGCAAAGTATAGACACAAAAAAAACTACAGATGCGGGAAATGAGCAAAAAGCAAAATGCTGGAGGAACTTGATGGGATAGGAAGCATGTGTGGAGGGAGAAGGACAGGTGACGTTTCGGGTTTGAAAACAGGTTGCAACAATGGAGCAGCGGTAGAGTTGCTGCCTTACAGAGCCAGATTTTTGGGTTCAATCCTGATTACAAGGGCTGTCTGTATGGAGTTTGTATCTTCGTTGGGTGGTGAATCTGTGGAATTCTTTGCCACAGAAGGCTGTGGAGGCAAAGTCAGTGAATATATTTAAGGCAGAGATAGATCGATTCTTGATTATTACAGGTATCAGAGATTAAGGGGAGAAGGCAGGAGAATGGGATTAGGAGGGAGAGATAGACCAGCCATAATTGAATTGCGGAGTAGACTTAATGGGCCGAATGGCCTAATTCTACTCCTATCACATGATCTTATAACCTTCCCCCTGTGACTACATGGGGTTTCTCCCCTTTCCTCCCATATGATTTAGTTTAGTTTAGTTTAGAGATACAGCATAGAAACAGGACAATACCGCACACTGCAGTCATGAATTCCTGAACATGATTTAAGAATGACTGCCCCACAGAGAATGGATCCCAGCACACCAAGTCCGCACCGACCAGCGATTCTTGCACATTAACGCTATCCTACACACTAGGGACAATTTACATTTATACAAAGCCAATTAACCTACAAACCTGTATATCTTTGGAGTGTGGGAAGAAACCGAAGATCTCGGAGAAAAACCACACGGTCACGGGGAGAATGAACCCAGTTCTCGAGCGCTGTTAGGCAGCAACTACTGCTGCGCCACTGTGGTATCATTTTAAAAAAATCTAGGAAATATGAACATCGGAGAATGCTATTAATCTTAATTGATTTTTATCGCAGTTCTCAGAGCAGTTCCATCAGTCTTATTATCTTGTTCTCTCTAACACTACCTCTGTTTCTCCTGTGACCCATCCACACTAGTAAAGGAAATCATGGGGGAAACCCACGTAACCACTGGGAGAATATACAAACTTCACATAATGATAATGGTTTAGGAGCAAGGAGGTTCTATTATTGTTGCACAGGGCCATGGTGAGACTGCACCTGGAGATTGTGTGCACATTTTGGTCTCCTAATTTGAGGAAGGACATTATTGCTTTTGTGGGATTGCAGCATAGGTTCACCAGGTTAATTCCTGGGATGGCAGGACTGACATATGATGAATGGGTCGGCTGGGCTTGTATTCACTGGAATTTAGAAGGATGAGAAGGTTTCTTATAGAAACATATAAAACATAAAATTCTTAAAGGATTGGTCAGGCTAGATGCAGGAAAAATGTTCCTGATGTTGGGGGGAGTCCAGAACCAGGAGTCACAGTTTAAGAATAAGGGGAAGGCCATTTAGGACTGAGATGAGGACAATTCTTTTTCACCCAGAGAGTTGTGAATCTGTGGAATTCTCTGCCACAGAAGGCAGTGGAGGCCAATTCACTGGATGGTTTCAAGAGAGAGTTCGATTTAACTATTAGGGCTATAGAAATCAAGGGATATGGGGAAAAAGCAGGAACTGGATACTTATTTTAGATGATCAGCCATTATCATATTAAATGGCGGTGCTGGCTTGAATGGTCTACTCCTGCACCTATGTTTGTATCATTAAACGCAGGTCGCTGGGTCTGGGAAGCAGCAGCACCACCTGATGTGCCAGTGAGCCGCCTCCTGTTTGTATGGAGACTCCACATTCTCATTGTGACCACTTGGGTTTTCTCCTGATAATAGGTAAATGCCAACTGTAAGCTGCCTCAGTTGTAAGAGGGTAGGAGAATAAAGAGGAACACGTGAGAGAGAATTGAGAATTGAAATAAGTGGGGATATTGGACTGATAGGAATGTTCTGAGAATTGGCACAGACTTGATGGTCAAGTCGCACAAATCAATCTCCCTCCCTTCCATTGAGTTTAATTTATTGCCATGTGTACCGAGGTACAGTGAAAAGCTTTTGTTGCATGCTAACTAGTCAACGGAAAGACAATATGTGAATACAAATTGTCATTTCATTGGCTTCTGTAAATTGTCCCTAGTGTGTAGGATTAAACTAGTGCACGGGTGATCATTGGTCGGCGTGGGCTGAAGGGCCTGTTTGCACGCAGTATCTCTAAATTAAACTACCATCCACAGTGTACAAATAAATACACGATAAAGGAAATAACGTGTATTCCCGAGTCACATCCCAGCCACTCCCACTTCTCCCCTCTCCCATCAGGCAAGAGGTATAGAAGTGCGCAAACACACACATCCAGATTCATGGACATTTTCTTCCCAGCTGTTATCAGGTAACTGAACCATCCAACCCACAACTAGAGCCTGTGCTACTAGTTCTGAGCTACTGTCTACTTCATTGGAGACCCTCGGACTATCTTTAATCGGACTTTACTGGACTTTATCTTGCACTAAACGTTATTCCCTTCATCATGCATGTGTACACTCTGGAAGGCTCGATTGTAATCTTGTATTGTCTTTCCGCTGACTGGCAAGTACGCGACAAAAGCTTTTCACTGTACTTCAGTTTACGTGACAATAAGCTTCTCAAATTCTACCTCCGTAACAATAAACAACTTGCAGCAATAATGTACATGCACCTACAAATCCTTTGATTACACGTTGCAGCCATTTTGTAACAATGTAAAGCGTTCTTAAAATGCAATTTGTGTTGCATTGAAGAAATATTGTCACATTCATATGCAGCTTAAAATTATGACATAAACCATATGTAGAATTTACCATGAACAAAAGCAAAATATAAGCATGCATTGGTATGTCGATTCTGATGTGTTAACTTTGTCAAATAGGTCTATTTCATCAATGTAATTTTGTATTTATAAAGCACCCAACACCACATACATGTCAGAGGTAAATTCCATTTGCTATTTCTCCGTCCACTTTCCCAAGTGATCCGGATCTTGGTGTATATTTGGATATCTTTCCTCACTCTCCACTCCACCACCAATGTTGACGTAATCTGCAAATGTACTCATAATGTTAACTACATTGTCACCCAATTCATTAACATGTAACAGACATCAGCGCACCCAGCAACAACCTATGCAGCACTCCACTGGTCACAGGTCTCCAATCAGAAAGGTCTCCAACCCTATCCAAATACCCTGTGACTCATTCCTCCAAGCTAAATGTGAATCCAATTTGATCTAAGCTTTTAGACAATCCTACCATGTGTCAGAATTATGCAACACATTTTTCTATGGAAAAACCCATGCTGACTATCACTAATCAGTCCCCCCTATCCAAATACTGGTGGATCATGCGCTTCAGAAGCGCATCCAACAACTTTCCCACCTCTGACGTCAGACTCACCAGCCGGTAGTTCTGTTGCTGCCCTTCAATTTCAATTTCAATTAACTTTATTTATCCGTTAGGAACGTTGGTTCCTAATTAATTGCCCTTATTAAATAGCGATAGAACATTAGCCACTCTCCAGTCTTCTCGAACTTTACCTATGGCTAAAGATAATGCAGATCTCTCTGCAAGGGGCCCCGCTGTTTCCTCTCTAGCTTCCCACAAGCTCCGAGGATGTACTGGGTCAGGCCATGAGAATTTATCTACTTTAATGCACTTTCGTAATACTCTTTATTAATATTTATGATCTAAGACATCCAAACTCCTATAACTCAATTTAGGATTATCCTTTACCTTGCCTGCCAGTCCATTTCGTGTCCTCCTTCTGCTCACCTGATTGCCTCCTTAAGTATGCCTACGCTTCTTACACCCTTGGGATTTGCTTGGTCCCAACTGTCTAAATTGAATGCCTTCCTCCTTTTTCCTGACTAGGGCCTCAACATCTTTCATCGTCCAGGGTTACCTAAAATTGCCAGTCTTGCTCCTCACCCAAACAAGAACACCCTGTACTTCTGCTATTGCATTTTTTAAAGCCTCCCACTTGCCAGCCATCTCCTTACCTGCAAACAAGCTGTCGCAATCGACTTCTGCAAGTTTCCCTCCCTCATGCTTCCAAAATCGTCCTTGCCCCAATTCAGGACTTGATCTTTTTCCATAACTGCTTTAAAACAAATACGGTTATAGTCATTGGTCCCAAAGTGCAACTCTAGCACTTCAATCACCTGCCCTACCTAGTTCCCGGAGTGGAGATCCAGTGTTGTGCCTTCTCGAGATAGGACTCAAATGCATGTAAATGGGACCAGCTTAGTAGATGGGGCAGGTACACAAAATTGCTGGGGAAACTCAGCGGGTGCAGCAGCATCTATGGAGCGAAGGAAATAGGCGACGTTTCGGGCCGAAACCCTTCTTCAGACCATCTTGGTCAATATGGACGAGTTGGTCTGAAGGATCTATTTCCACACTGACTCTGTCTCTCTTTCTTCTACTTTATCTTTTCTCCCTCTCACCCCTCTCCTCCCCGCCTCCTCTCTCCCATCACTCCCTTTTTCTCTTACCCTCGCCCTCTCCCCTTTTCTCTTGTCCACAAACTCTTTTTCTACTTTCAAGGCAAGCCACATTTGATATTGTTTGATCCAATCTATTAGAATATCCTATTACAAAAATGTTTTTCTTGGAGTTAATTTCACAGCATGCTTCAATTACATGATAAAAGTTGAATCCAGTCATTAGTCCCATCCACTCGTTGTTTTATGGAACAGTGGTAATACGTTGCAGATAACCATCAATCTCTTTGAGGTATCCATATCTCATCAACAGAGTATACTCAAAAATTCAGCCTCGACAACAAGCCTGGGTGTGCTTCATTCCAACCGCTAAATGAAAACAGATGTTAACTTTGAAGGATTTTTTTGTTCCCTCAGTACTGTCTGAAATCACTCATAATGCCATAGCATTAACTACTTTTTGACTTTATGAATTTAAACAGAATTGGTGACAGCCCAATATGTGAACTTTAGAGTCATGGAGTGATATAGTGTGGAAGCAGGCCCTTCGGCCCAACTTGACCACACCGGCCAACATGTCCCAGATACAGTAGTCCCACCTGCCTGCGCTTGGTCTATATCCTTTCAAACCTGTCCTATCCATGTACTTGTCTAACTGTTCCTTAAACATTGGTATAGTCCCAGCCTCAACTACCTCCTCTGGCAGCTTGTTCCATACACCCACCCACCACCCTTTGTGTGAGTAAGGATACAGTATTATTGATTATGTCCTTATATCCTCGTGGCATATGTGAATTTTCTATTGTATTATAACATGGAAACTGACCAAAAGAAGCCCAACAAATTGTTATGACACAGAAATAGCTCTGTACACCAAAACCAAAAGTTTAGAGAAGGCTTCTAGCTGTGAGAAAATCTAAAATAGTTTGCGGAAACATAGGTCATATATTCCAGGCGAGCTTGCCTGTTGGATACAAAATTGGCTTGAAGGTAGGAGACAGAGGGTGGTGGTGGAGGGTTGTATCGCCAACTGGAGGCCTGTAACAAATGGTATGCCATAAGAATCGATGCCGTTCATTACTGATCACTGTCATTCATTATTTACATTAACAATTTGAAAGTGAATGTAGGTGGCATAGTGATGCAGTGTGGAAACAGGCCCTTCAGCTTAACTTGCCCACACCGACCAACATGTCCCAGCTACATTAGTCCCACTTGCCAGCATTTGGTCGATATCCCTCCAAACCTGTCCTATCCATGTCCTGTCTAACAGCTTCTTAAATGTTGTGATAGTTCCTGCTTCAACTACCTCCTCTGGCAGCTTGTTCCATACATCCACCACCCTTTGTGTGAAAATGTTACCTCAGATTCCTATTAAATCCTTTCCACCTTAAACCTATGTCCTCTGGTCCTTGATTCACCTACTCTGGGCAAGAGGCTCTGTGCATCTACCCAATTTATTCCTCTCATGTTCTTATACACCTCTATAAGATCATCCCTCATCCTCCTGCACTCCTAGGATAGAGTCCCAGCGTACGCAACCTCTACCTATAGCTCAGAGCCTCTAGTCCTGGCAACATCCTCATAAATCTTCACTGTAACCTTTCCAGCTTGACAACATCTTTCCTATAACATGCTGCCCAGAACTGAACACAATATTCTAAATGTGGCCTCACCAATGTCTTATACAACTGCAACATGACTTCCAAACTTCCATACTCAATACTCTGGCTAATAAAGGCCTATGTGCCAAGAGCCTTTTGACCACCCGATCTACCTGCAACTCCACCTTCAGGGAGCTATGCACCTGCACTCCTAGATCCCTCTGCTTTACAACATTACCCAGAACCCTACCCTACCATTCATTGCCAAGTCCTGCCGTGTTAGACTTCCCAAAATGCAACACCTCACCTTTTTCTATATTAAATTCCATCAATCCTCAGCCCACTTGGCCAATTGATCATGATCCTGCTGCAATTTTTCACAACCATCTTCACTATCTGCAAAATCACCCACTTTGGTATCATCTGCAAACTTGCCAATCTTGCCATGTATTATATGTTTTCATCCAAATCATTGATTTCCATGACAAACAGTAATGGGCCCAGCACTGAACCCTGAGGCACACCGTGGTTAATAAATTTGTGGTTTACGCTAAAACTGGTTGTATAGCGGACAGCGAAGAAGATTATCTAAGGTTATAATGGGACCTTGATCAATTGGGCCAATGGGACAAGGAATGGAGTTTAATTCTGATAAATACAAGGTAGTCTGTTTTGGTAAAGAAACACCAGGGGAGGACTTGCACAGAAAATGGAAGGGCCCTAGGGAGTGATATAGAACAGAGCCACTAAGGGATGCAGGTATATAGTCCCGTGAAAATGGTGGCACAGCTGGACAGGGAGGTGAACAAGGCATTTGGTGTGCTTCTGTTCATCGGTCAAAGAACTGAGTAGAGGATCTCAGATGTCCTATTACTGCTGCTCAAGACGGTGGCAAGGTTAAATTTGGAGTATGGTGTACAATTCTAGTTGTCCTTAAGGATATCATTAAACAGGAAGGTATGCATAAAAGATTGACGAGGATGTTGCAGAGTCTGGGGCTTTGGGCATAAAGAGATGGTATGGGCTGGAGAGACTAGGGCCTTTTTTCCCTGGAGTATTGGAGGCAGAAAGGGGCAAGATAAACTGAATAGCCACAGGCTTTCCTCCAGAGTAGGGGAGTCTAAAACTAGCAGGGGATAGTTTTAAGTTGAGAGATTTAAAAGGAACCCGAGGGGCAATTTTTTTACACAGAGAGTGGTGCCCATACCTGCTAGAAGTATTAGAGGCGTGTACAATTCAGACCTTTGAAAGACACTTAGACAGGTTCATAGATGGTTATCAAGACATTTAGCTATACAGCATGGAAAGAGTCTGCTCGGCCCAGCTCATCCGTGCCAACCAAAGTTCCAAACCAAGCTTGTCCAACTTATTTGCACCTTGCCCACATCCCCCAAACCTTTCTCATCCATGTATCTGAACAAACGCCTTTTTAATATCGTAACTGTATCCGTCTCTTCCTCTGGCAGCTCCTTCCTATCGCAGGGTCACCAGAACTTTATGATGAAACGTAAAAAACATATCCCTTTGAACATAAACCACTTGAAATTTCCATTTATAAATTAATGTGTCCAGTCTGTGTGTTACAAATGATCTACCCCAGTTTTTAGGTGATCTATCATGTTACCTAGACTAATGTTTGCATATTTCCTTTGAAGTTACATACAGATTTCTTTCATGCTACACTTATGATTTTTTTAAATCTTTGAAATAGAACACAAAGTATAGAAATTCTGTGTAAAAAGGAACTGCAAATGCTGGTTTATACCAAATATAGACACAAAATGCTGGAATAACTCAGCGGGTCAGGCAACATCTCTGGAGAAAAAGGATGTGTGACCTTTTGGGTGTCCAGTCCCTTCTTCAGATTGGAGCAAAATAGAAATTCTGGTCATTATTTACAGATGCAGCTTGCCTATCTGGTTTTTGATTCATTCATTCACAATGGGATTGTGATATAATAGCTCTTCTGAGGGAGGGATGTGCAGGACTGCCAGCTCAATGTTCTGGATGACAGATGCCATAGGAGATAAAAGCAGAGGGGGAGTTGCGTGTTGATATGGGACAATATCACAGCAATAGCAAGGATATTCCTGCAGGGTCAGTACTGCTGCGCAGCGGTAAAGTTGCTGCCTTACAGCACTTGCAGCGTCGAAGACCTGGGTTCGAACCCGACTTCAGGTGCTGTCTGTACAGAGTCTGTACGTTTTCCCCATGACCGCGTGGGTTTTTTCCGAGATCTTCGGTTTCTAGCCACATTCCAAAGACGTACAGGTTTGTAGGTAAATTGGCGGAATTAGTGTACAATTATCCTTAATAAATAAATAAATAAATAAATAATTATTAATGAATAGTGTCGTGTGTGGGGATCGCTGGTCTGTGTGGACTGAAGGGCCTGTTTTTCGCACTATCTCTAAACTAAACGAAAAAGAATACCCAGTGTGACTAAAGTGGTAGAACCTAGAAATAAGAAAGAAGTGATCATTTTGATGGGATTGAACTCTGGGTACCCAAGTAGTAGTAGAAATTGGAGGTGCAGGTAGGTAAGGCAAGCGCAGATGGGTTGTAGGTTTGTAATTGTTGGTAATTTTAATTAGAAACATAGAAAATAGGTGGAGGAGTAGGCCATTCGGCCCTTCAAGCCTGTACCGCCATTCAATATGATCATGGCTGATCATCCAACTCAGTATCCTGTACCTGCCTTCTCTCCATACCCCCTGATCCCTTTAGCCACAAGGACCACATCGAACTCCCTCTTAAATATAGCCAATGAACTGGCCTCAACTACCTTCTGTGGCAGAGAGTTCCAGAGATTCACCACTCTCTGTGTGAAAAAAGTTTTCCTCATCTCGGTCCTAAAAGATTTCCCCCTTATCCTTAAACTGTGACCCTTTGTTCTGGACTTCCCCAACATCGGGAATAATCTTCCTGCATCTAGCCTGTCCAACCCCTTAAGAATTTTGTAAGTTTCTATAAGATCCCCCCCCTCGAACTTCTAAGCCGAGTACAAGCTGAGTACAAGCCGAGTCTATCCAGTCTTTCTTCATATGAAAGTCCTGACATCCCAGGAATCAGTCTGGTGAACCTTCTCTGTACCTTCTATGGCAAGAATGTCCTTCCTCAGATGAGGAGACCAAAAATGTACGCAATACTCCAGGTGTGGTCTCACCAAGACCCTGTACAACTGCAGTAGAACCTCCCTGCTCCTATACTCAAATCCTTTTGCTATGAAAGCTAACATACCATTCGCTTTCTTCACTGCCTGCTGTGGGGTGAGAGAAAGGCGGTTTAATTTTTGTGGTAAGACAGGTGGTTTCAGCTCTTGACAGCATTTGTGGTTTACCTGTACAGGCTTACCTGTACGCCACGTACAAGAGACCGCAGCTCTCAATGGGCCGAAGGGCCTGTCCCCGTGCTGTACTGTGGGTCAGCTGTTGTAGTTGAGTTCAGTTTACCTCCTTTACTCTGAATTAACTTGCAAGTTAAATAGGTAGTTTTAGCATTTTTAGTGTTAGAGATGCAGCGCAGAAACAGGCCCTTCGGCCCTTCAGTCCGTGCCGGCCAGCGATCCCTACCCACTGACACTATCCTGCACACACGAGGGACAATTTTACTTTGAAACCAAGCCAACTGTGGGAGGAAACTGGAGCACCCGGAGGAAACCCACGCGGTCAAAGGGAGAACGTGCAAACTCTGCACACACAGACAGCGCCCGAGGTCAGGATCGAACCCGTGTCTCTGGCGCTGTGAGGCAGCAATGCCCCTAATATTGACTAGGATGGCCATAGTGCTAAAGAATTCTGGTGCAGAAGTTGTTAAGGATGTAGGAAAGTTTTCTCAAGCAATATTAATATGACCCTACAAGAGAGGGGGCAACACTTGACCTTCTCTTGGGAAATGTGGTTGGACTAGTAGCTCAAGTGTTCATGGGAGAGCACTTTAGATTCAATTAGGTTGTTTTAAATAATTATGCAGAAAAATAAGATTGGTCCATAAGTTACTAAGGTCCTAAATTGGGGCAAAGTTAATTCTGATAACCTTAAGTAAGCACTTGCAACAGTTGTATTGCAGAAAGACATAGGGATACAAGTACATAGTGGTGGCAGAAGTACGCAGGATGGTGAAGGTGGCATATGACATGCTTGCCTATTGGACAGGGCATTGAGTAGAAGAGTTGTGATATTATGTTATGTACAAGACGTTGGTGAGACTGTATCTGGAATATTATGTGTTGTTCTGGTCACATTGCTGTAGGGAGGATGCGATTAAGCTGTGTGCGTGTGCAGAAAAGATTCACAAGAATGTTGCTAGGACACAAGAACTTCAGTTGTCAGGAGAGACTAGATTCTTTGGAGCAAAACAGGCAGAGTGGTCAGATTTTATAGAGGTTTATGAAATCACGAGCGGCAGAAATAAGATGAAAGCATAGATTTAAGATGAGAGGGGAGACAGTTAAAGGATATCTGAGAGGTAACATTTTAGCACAGGGTGATGGGAACATGGGACAGACTGCCAAATGACATGGTAGAGGAGAGTACAATTACAATGTTTAAATGACATCTGGACGTTCGAGGATTGGAAAGATTTATAAGGATATATGT
Source organism: Amblyraja radiata (assembly GCF_010909765.2). Taxonomy (NCBI): domain Eukaryota; kingdom Metazoa; phylum Chordata; class Chondrichthyes; order Rajiformes; family Rajidae; genus Amblyraja; species Amblyraja radiata. The sequence continues at coordinate 106,112,634 of NC_045957.1, forward strand.
CAAACCAGGCAAACGGGTCTAGTTCAGTAGACAACTTGGTTGGCATGGACAAGTTGGACCAAGTGCTCTGTTTCAGTGATGTGTAACTCTTTGACTCCATACTGCATTGTGCAATTGAGCATGGAATAAAGTTGGCAATGATGACTGTTTTCTTCAAAGGGTCGAATTGTATTAAATTAGAATTATAGTTTATGTGAGAAGGAAATTTGTAATACCCATGGCTAATTAATTTTATATTTGCTGTAGTCTGAAGAAATTTAAATGCAGCATTAAATTAATGTTCTAACAATTTGAAACTTTGCATTGTAAGCACTGAAAAATGGGTATGAACTTGGTGAGCTATGCAAATCAAGACCAGAACCTTACTCTTTACTGCATCTCAGTATATGTGACTATAAAAAAATAATGCCAAGAAAGTGGGAAATTTGACTCAATTTTGATCTCAGCTACCTGAATTGATTGACCCCCAATATTTAGAAGAGATTTGTTTGAATTCATGAAGTGGAATTGGACAAGGGGATAAGAATTTGGACGAGAGGATTGAAGGTTTTGTGGCTGATACAAAGGTTTGTGGATGATATGAAAATAGGTGGAGGGGCAGGTAGTGTAGAGAAAGCAGAGACTCTGCAGAATGACTTGGACAGGTTGGGAGAATGGGTAAAAAAGTGGCAGATGGAATATAGTGTAGCAAAGTGTGGAGTCATGCATTTTGGTAGTAGGAATAAAGGCATAGATTTTTTAAATGGGTGCAAATCCGGAAATCGGAGATGCAAACGGACTTGGGAGTGCTGGTGCCGGATTCCCAAAAAGTTAATCTACAAGTCGAATCGGTAGTAAAGAAAGCAAACTCAATGCTAGCATTTATGTCAAGAGGGCTTGTATACAATAATAGCGATGTAATGTTGAGGCTTTACAAGGCACTAGAATATTGTGAACAATTTTAGGCACCATATCTGAGGAAGGTTGTGCTGGCTCTGGAGAAGGTCCAGAAGAGGTTTACAAGGATGATCCCAGGAATGAGTAGGTTAACCTATGATGAGTGTTTGTTGGCACTGGGAGTGTACTCACTGGAGTTTAGAAGAATGAGGGGTGACCTCATTGAAACATACAAAATTTTGAAAGGCTTGGATAGAGTAGATGTTGAGATGATGTTTCCATTAGTGGGAGAGTCTAGAACTAGAGGACATAGCCTCAGAATTAAAGGATGTTCTTTTAGGAAGGAGATGAGGAGAAATTTGTTTAGTCAGAGGGTAGTGAATCTGTGGAATTCTTTGCCACAGAACACTTGGATTGTTTTCTCTGGAACGTCGGAGGTTGAGGGAAAATGAAGGAAGTATATAAAATTATAGAAACATAGAAACATAGAAAATAGGTGCAGGAGTAGGCCATTCGGCCCTTCGAGCCTGCACCGCCATTCAATATGATCATGGCTGATCATCCAACTCAGTATCCTGTACCTGCCTTCTCTCCATACCCCCTGATCCCTTTAGCCACAAGGGCCACATCTAACTCCCTCTTAAATATAGCCAATGAACTGGCCTCAACTACCTTCTGCGGGAGAGAATTCCAGAGATTCACCACTCTCTGTGTGAAAAAAGTTTTCCTCATCTCGGTCCTAAAAGATTTCCCCTTTATCCTTAAACTGTGTCCCTTTGTTCTGGACTTCCCCAACATCGGGAATAATCTTCCTGCATCTAGCCTGTCCAACCCCTTAAGAATTTTATAAGTTTCTATAAGATCCCCCCTCAATCTTCTAAATTCCAGCGAGTACAAGCCGAGTATATCCAGTCTTTCTTCATATGAAAGTCCTGACATCCCAGGAATCAGTCTGGTGAACCCTCTCTGTACTCCCTCTATGGCAAGAATGTCTTTCCTCAGATTAGGAGACCAAAACTGTACGCAATACTCCAGGTGTGGTCTCACCAAGACCATGTACAACTGCAGCAGAACCTCCCTGCTCCTATACTCAAATCAGTCTGTGGTTCTTTGTATGTAGTGTGTGCAAGAGAGTCAGCTGGTGGATGTATGTTTGGATCCAGTGGTCAGTGGAACTGAATGTGAGGATGGAAGTATAAGCAATGACTGAAGTGAACTGAAGTTCAGTGACCATAGAAAAACATCTTCCACCATCTACTTCAAGGACACATTGAAATTAAAATCCTTTAATCTTTCAGGTGCGTTGCTTGGATTGACTGTGATAATACCTTTTTAAATTGAGTCTCCTGCAATTGCACTTGAGCATTAGAAAACCAAAATATTTTAACTACTTTAATATATTTTAAAAGGTATGGTTCCTATTAGGGTCATAGAGTGATACTGTGTGAAAACAGATCCTTCGGCCCAACTTGCTCACGCCGGCCAACATGTCCCAGCTACACTAGTCCCACTTGCCTGCGTTTGGTCCAATTCCCTCCAAACCTGTCCTATCAATGTACCTGTCTAACTGCTTATTTAATGTTTGGATAGTCCATGACTCAACTTCCTCCTCTGGCAGCTTGTTCTATATACCCACAATCCTTTGTGTTTGTGTATTGCTTGTTGGAGAGCTCCTCTTTGTCCTTTTCAGATGTTTTTAACTTTGTTTGTCTAAATCATTAGTATGTCCACATATGGTTATGCTTTCATAGAGTTATGTGCAAGATTCGCATCTTAATGATCGGGCATTTTTTCTTTCCGTGATCAGACAGTCTAATGGTTTCTTGTTCCATTGGTTCGTGCTCTGCAATATGCTTAGCAGGGGGGATTTAAATTGTATCCTTTCCCTGTAGAAACTTTAATAAGCATCTGCACCCATCTTCACTCCCTCAGCATGTAGTCCTGGACCTTTGAATGTACTAGTTTGCAGCATTTAGTCCAAACAGAAAAAAGCATTAGTCCTCTTCAGTGCAGCATCTTATGTGAATGCTAATCCAGGAGTTAAACTAATTAAGGCTTCTAGTCGATATCCCTTTCTTTTTCCTTGGGTTTATTGATTGCAATTCTGGTTTGCATATAACATAATGTAACGACTTGTACAGATTTGTCTTCAAACGGGCAAGGGCACAGATGGCTATTGTCAACACAAAGTCAAACAATTTCCCCACCCCTCCATATGATGAGATGCTACAAGCTTACATCTAGGATTCTATCTGTACTTGTGTACAAGCTAAAACACTCTTTTCAAAGAAAAACCTCCTGGGGAACAGGGCAGCATAAGGTCATCCTCCCAGTGTGGCGGAGGCCCTGTATAAATCATACTAATGAGGACCTTGATCCTCTGTTTCAATACAACTGTTTAAATGAACAGCCGAGTGAATTCTGGTTTGAACTTTCTTTATTTGAGGAAATAACTCATTAACAGAGTAGGAGTTTTACCCCTTTTGTTTCCCAAATTCTTTCTTTTTCCAATTGAGGATAGGGGTTCTAAAAGTTAACTGCCAAAGCTGCTTGTCGTTTGTTTCCATGCGCAAGAAATATATTTGACCAGGTTGACTATATTTTGGTTAATGTATATTAAAGGATGGTAATAATTTTCTCAATAGCTTACTGGATAAATGGAGCATGTGTGACAATACGTGACACAGATAAAGAAGCTAGTTAATATCGGCCAGATGTCATTTGGACATGAGTGGAACAAAAACAGCCAGTGTTTTTTGCTCCCTAATTATATTCAATTAGCTTTTTAAAAGCAGTAAATGCATGAAAGTCTCATTGAGGATGGGATGATGTTGAGTGATATTTATCTCACCATATAGAAATCCTTCTAAGATGCATTGTTCAGACTCATGTTAAAAATATGGTACACGATACTGATGGAAATATATTCTAACTCCACAGCTTAGTTGGAAGAGGGAAGGCTAACAACCTCTGGTAACGTGCAGATTTAAATGGAATATATTTGATGATTCTTTTGTCTGTATCAGCTGATATTTCCTCAAAATCTCCTCGCCGACTTCCTCTCCCCTTTGAATGGCTTGCTCCGCATGTTGAACATAATTATAATGCTTCTCCTATTCCTGAAAATCCTGTTGAACGTGTACACTGAGACATGGTAGAATGTTTCTATCTGAAATACCCTCCGCTAACTTTGTCACAGTTGAAGTGGGAGTGAAATGGAATGACATTGATCTCTTTAATAGATCCACAGTGGAAGTATAATTAGAGGAATATTAAACTAGGTTTGGCTGTGAAGTTGGGGTTTGGCTGTGAATCTTGGCAGATTTAATTAATAGTTTTAGAATGGATTGATCTAAATGTTTCTGTATTCTTAAGAATTTATGTGGCATGGTGGCACAGCGGTAGAGTTGCTGCCTTACTGCGCCAGAGACCTGGATTTGATCTTGACTATGGGTGCTGTCTGTAGGGAGTTTGTATGTTCTCCCTGTGATGGCGTGAGTTTTCTCCGGGTGTTCTGGTTTCCTCCAAAGACGTGCAGGTTTGTAGGTTAATTGGTTTCTGCAAATTGTCCCTAGTGTGTAGGATAGAACTAGTGTACAGGGTGATCATTGGTTGACGTGGACTTGATTGGCCGAAGGGCCTGTTTTCACGCTGTATCTCTAAATTAAAATCTAAATGAATTATTTTTTAATTGGAAGCGAATCTTGCCAGATTATTTCAAGATAGGCCACAGTTATTCTGGCCTGATTGGCAACACTTTTCTGGAGCGCTGGTATGGGTGTTGTGGGCTGAAGGAACTGGTCTCCAGAGGGCTAGTATGGACATTGTGGGCCAAATGGATTCTTGGGGTGGCAGCTCAGTCCCTCAAGCATGATGTGCTGGCACATCACTCATGGCTGGTGGGCTGGCAGTTGACTCACGGCTATTCATTGAAATTCCATTTCAAGCAGGGTGCGAGGCCACCAAATTCAAATCCATTTTCCTACCATTTCAAGCAGGGTGCAAGGCCACCAAATTCAAGTGCAGTTTCTTGCCACTTCGAGCAGGGTGCAAGGCCACTAAATTCAAGTGCAGTTTCATACCACTTCAAGCAGGGTACAAGGCCACTGAATTCATGTGCCGTTTCATACCACTTCAAGCTGGGCACAGGGCCACCAAACTCAAGTGCAGTTCCTACCACTACAAACAGGGTGCAGGGCCACCAATCTCAAGTGCAATTTCTTGCCACTTCAAGCAGGGTGCAAGGACAACAAATTCAAGTGCAGTTTCATGCCACTTCAAGCAGGGTGCAAGGACAACAAATTCAAGTGCAGTTTCATGCCATTTCTAGCCGGGTGCAAGGCCACCAAATTCAAGTGTAGTTTCATACCATTTCATGCAGGGTGCAAGGCCACCACATTCAAATGCAGTTTCATACCATTTCAAGCAGGGTGAAACTACCATAAAACCATCATAAAACCACACAAAACACCACGCTCAAGTTCAGTAGACATTCATTGTGTTCAGTTGATTCACAGCTCAGACAGTCTGGCCTCTCCCTCCCCCATCATGCAGAGACTGTGCCACACCCACACTTCCGGGTTTTATAATCCCTCCCACTTTCACCACTTTTACTTCGACCCAAAACCCCCAAACAACCATTTGCAGTGTCTTTTACTTCAACCCAAAATCAAACAACCATTTGCAGTGCTTTTTACTTCAACCCAAACCCCCCAAACAACCATTTGCTGTGCTTTTACTTCAAACGAACCATATTTTCATTTTCAAACCACATTGAGGGCACTCAAGGACAGTAAAACCACACTCACAGCTTAGTGTTCAGTGTTATTCACACCTCGTGACCCTCTCACTTCCCCCATCTTGCAGAGACTGACTGAGGCACAACACTTCCGGGTTTTATAGTCCCTCCCCCCTCCCACCAGCAGGGGCAGCAGAGAGAATGTCAACTTTTTGTAAACATTAATAACTCTTTTATGTTTCATCGATGGGGAAAATCCTCTGGTCCAGCTCAGCGGAGGGGGACTCTGAGCGAGGTGGCCAAAAATGACGGCTGTATGTGGTGGCGTTCATTCAGAAATCACGAAACAGAAAGTGGTCAATCTTAGTTTTAGTAATATAGATTTCGCATTTGGAATTGGAATTCCATAATCAATCCAATTTCATGAAAAAAGTTAGCAGATCAGCTTTGAACCCCTGCCCATCTGTCTATGTTGATCCAATCTGAAAACTGTTGAAGATTGAGAATTCTAAACAGGTGTTTATTCCAGCAAATATTGAGGGAATTATGCAACATCCCATGTGAAGGAAATGATCAGTATCTAAAATGTTACAGGCTTAATAAATTGTCTTGCAATAAATAGGTTGTAAAAATTCAGTTAATGTTCACTTGGTAGGTTCTCAGTAACACCACATTGATTTTTTCAAGCCATCGAGCAAAGGAAGTCATGCATATCTTTCAGAAAGCACCCAACTGTAATTTATAAATGCAGCACTGAAAATTTTAAAGGGTCATTATCTTTTTATGGGTTTTCGCCTTGAGCAAGTGCAATGACCATGTCAGTTTCAGTTTAGTTTATTGTCACATGTACCGAGGTATAGTTAAAAGCTTTTGTTTTGTGCTAGCCAGTCAGCGGAACCATGAAATCTGTGAGATTTCAGTGTGGGGACTTACACCAGGGTTTCAATAGTAGCGAGGAAGGGATTTGAAATATTGATTCATAATGGGTCAGAGAACTACTCTGAAGAAGGGTCGCAACCCTAAACATTGCCTCGCCATGTCACGAGGGGATGCTGCTTGACCCACTGATTTACTCCAGCATTTTACGTTTTATTCAAGATTCCATCATCTGCAATTCCTTTTGTCTCCGTTGAACAGTGCAGCACAGGAACAGGCCATTCAGCCCACAAAGTCCATGCCAAACATAATGCCAACTTAAAATAATCTCCGCTGTCTACACATGATCCATATCCCTCCATTCCCTGCATATCCGTGTGTCTATCTAAAAGTCTCGTACATGCACAGAATGACGATGTGAACTGGGTCATGGTTGTAACTATTTCTTTTGCAGTGCCCTTTTGTCACACTTCAGTGCACTTGATTGCAGGACCAATTTGTTCAGTTGTCAACCTGGTTTGCATTGTCCTATGTAATCAGGCACAAATGCATTTTTATTTACTTGAACCTTACTTCTGGGTGTGACATTTTGGATTCTGCTGTCAAGGTTAGCCATACAGCAGACCGCAAGGAAAAGCACATTTATTTATGTGGACAGTTTGGAACAAAATTCTGGTTAGCTGCTGTATTGGATCACATTGGAAAATTGCGAAGACTAAAACACAGATCATAGAGGAACAAATGTTTGATGATTTGTTTGCATTCTATGCATTGCAGAATTGCCGCAAGGCCTGTACATCATGTATATAAGAATATATAGAACAGTACAACACAGAGACAGGCCCTTTGGCCCACAATGTTTATGCCGAACACATTGCCAAGCTAAACTGATATCATCTGCCTTTGCATGATCCATCAGTGATGGCAGCCTCGCCTACAGTCTGTTTGTCTTTTCATCTTTTTGTTAATTTTAATATGTTTTAAAAAGTATGTGTTAATGTTCTCTGGTTTGTTTTACGTGGGGGGGGGTCAAGGGAAACTTTTTTTCAATCTTACCTAGCCGGAGATGCAAATTTCTTTCTGGATTGTATCTCCGGTCGCTCTACGGCCGAACATCATCGAGCTGGTGACCTTGCTCGAGACTTTGACCCCGCCGTGGGGCCGTGAACAGAAGGTTCGCGTGCCCCGACCGCGGGAGAACAAAGAAGAGAAGATTGATTTTTTTTGCCTTCATCACAGTGTGGAATGTGGGGGGTCGATGTGGTGGATTTTCATGTTAAAAATGTATTTGGGTGTCTTGTTGCTCTTTATTGGTATAACTGTATGGCAATCTGAAGGTCACTGTACCTTAATTGGTACATGTGAGAATAAACACACCTTGAACCTTGAACCATATCCCTCTATTCCTTACACTTCTTGTGCCTATCTAAATGCCTCTTAATTGCCACTATTGTGGAATATTTATGATTGCTTTGCACTTGCAAGCAGTTTTTTTTTAATCTACAAATGTCAAGAGTTTGTGCAGGCAGTATGTTTTTAAAAACAATATCAAAATTAATGAAAAGTGTGAAGAAATAAGATATTGTATGAATTAGATGAGCTGAAAATTGTAACATAAAGGAAAGACTTTGGCAAGTGAGAATTTGTAATACGTTAACTCTGGCAAACAATGTATTATAGGGTATATTCTGTAATAAACTGTGACTTCCAATATTTGATGTGGCAGCAAGATCTGTGTGCAGGCATCCCTCAGTATCTCTATTCAAAGTCTTTGATCCAGATATTTAGGTCTCCCTCAGGTCATTTAGGTCATACCAGCAGAAGCACAAGATGACAGAAGTGACGAGATGCACAATCCTGTAAAAGCCTGGGCTGGTTAAGTAAGAGTATTCTAAAGGTGGATAAGACTGTTGTTCAGAGGGAGTAGGAATTGTCTTCTTACATAATAAGAAAACATTACACTATCTCTGCCTTGGGAAAACACTTCAGGCTGTGAAGAGAAAGACTCGCTCTGTTTTGAAGACAAAAATCACAATTTCTTATCGGTGCAGTTTTTGACTGAAATCCAGGGGCTGGCCTTAAACTACTGTCCTATTGCAGTAATTTAATATTCTCTGGTTTGTTTTTGCTGAATTGGACATTCCTTTTAAGGGAAAGCTGGCAAAATGTTTCAATTAATACTAATTGTTCTTTCCTTCATCAACCAATATGGACTCAGACAAAATGCATTTAAAGAGAAAGGATTAGGCTTTTTTTTCTCATTTAAAATATTTTTTCTAATATTTACAAATATTCTGTTTTTATAAACAATTGATGATGCACATATTTTCATTACCAAATGAAAGGCTGTTGGAATTGATTTGGATTGATTATGCCTGTTAAAAGATCAACATGATGTGACAGATGCTCATGTGGCTATATTGCTACAAACCTGAAAGTGGGACCTGGTTGATCTTTATTTGAGTGAATAAGGCAGAGGTGATTGTTTAAGGGGATTGTTAAAGATAGTGCATATTCTGACTGATATCCTTGCTGCAACTAAATAAGGGCTGGCAAAATATACACATTTTAAATAGTGGTAACAATTATCTGAAGGTTCTCACATCACAGGTCTATTTAATATTCCTATTTTAATATGCTGCAGCCAATTCAAACTTCAATCCATCTGGTAGTCTTGTAAATTAGTATTTCAGTCCTTCATGAAGGTGAAATTCGTCTAACAATAATAGATTGCCTGATAGCTGTAGTTCAGAAAACAACAGAAAACAGTTCATCCAGGGAAATAAAGTCACATCCACAACTGCCACAGTCACCCATGGTGTTCCTCAGGGATCGGTGCTGGGGCCACTGCTTTTTATCATCTATATTCAACCTCTTGGCAATATTCTCCGTCATTTTGGAATCAATTTTCACTGCTACGCCGATGATACACAACTTTACCTCTCCACAAAACCAAACACCTCCCTTCCCCCAACTGCCCTCACCACCTGTCTTCAAGCTATCAGCAACTGGATGTCACTCAACCTTCTAAAACTCAATGGAAATAAAACAGAAATCATGCTAATTGGCTCAAAGTCCACACTCTCCAAAACCCACCCGTTCACCATTTCAGTTGATGGCTCACCCATACCCACCTCCTCCCATGTCAAAAGTCTCGGCGTCATTCTGGACAGTACACTTTCCTTTGGACCCCACATCAGCAATATCACACGCTCTGCATACTTTCATCTCCGCAACATCTCCAGACTCCACCCCTCCCTCTCCAAAGGCAATACAAAAGTCCTCATCCACGCTCTGGTTACATCCCGCATCGATTACTGCAACGCCCTCCTCACTTGCATCTCCAATAAACTTCTTCATCGCCTCCAATGCATTCAGAACTCTGCAGCCCGGATCATCACCCGCACCAGATCATCGGACCACATCACACCCATCCTCACTCAGCTCCACTGGCTCCCTGTGCACCACCGGATTAACTATAAGATTTTACTGCTGACCTTCAAAGCCCTACACCACCTTGCTCCCCAATACCTCTCTGACCTGCTGCTACCATACACTCCTTCCCGGTCACTTTGTTCCTCCTCAGCTGCAATTTTAACCGTCCCCACATTTAGACTCAGCACCATGGGTGCCAGAGCCTTCAGCTGCTCTGCCCCACGTCTCTGGAACACTCTCCCACCTCTCATCCGTCACCTGGACACTATCGATCAATTCAAATCACAACTCAAAACACACCTGTTTAGATTAGCATACCCGACATAACTTCCACCATGTTCACCCTGATTTTAATGACTTAAAATGTTTTGTGTATTTTTTGTTATTTTTGTTTTTTGTTTTTAATCAACTTGATTTTAATATTGATAAATGTATTGTGATTTTATGTCCTGTAAAGTGTCCTTGGGTGTCCAGAAAGGCGCCAGCAAATAAAATGCATTATTATTATTATTATTATAGCTGTAGTTAAACATTTGCTAATTAGAGGACCAAAATTATTGTGATATTAAAATGTGCAATATCATTATCATGTTATTAATTAATTATGTCAACATCTAAATATTATCTCTTTTTTTGATAGAAAAATTAAAAGTATTTGTAAGTAACAGAGAAGAGCCTGAATAAATACATCAAGGGATCTTGGGGTCCAAGTCCATAGCTCCCTGAAAGTGGCAACACAAGTAGATGGAGTGGTAAAGAAGACATACAGCATCATTGCTTTCACAGTCAGGGCATTGAGTACAAGAGAAGTCAGGAAGTCACAATGGGACTTTGATTCGGCTGCATTTGGAGTATTGCATGCAGTTCAGGTCGTGCCATTCCAGGAAAGATGTGGTGACTTTTTAAAGGGTGCAGAGGAAGTTTGCTAGAATGATACCTGAATTAGGGGGTAATTCTGGGGATAATAATGACCAATTTTTGTCTTGATTCTAGTTATTTTCTGATATTTTGAGGTCAGTATGGAGTGACCTAAAGGATAGGTTTTCATTAACAACAGAAGGTATTAAACTCCAGCTGTAATTTGAGTTGATCTTAGTACAACTTGCCTTTTGAATCTAATAATTTAAGCGTTTGACTATTCCTTTTATGGGTCCAAGATAATATAAGGCATTATCGACCATTTTTCCACTGCTTTAATTTTTTTTAATATATTATCCTCTGTGACATGTAGAATCGTGTTAGATCAACTGTGTAAACCAATAGGCAAGTGCAGAGTAGGTAAATGCGTTAGGAAATATCTGTTCAGATGGAGAGTAATGGGCTTGTCCCACTTAGGTGACTTTTTAGGCGACTGCAGGAGACTATGCAGTCGCCACATGGTCGCCACATGTTCGCGGGTGGTTGCAGGGTAGTCGCCTTCATGGTCGTGAGGAGTTCCCGCATTCTGGGAACTAGTCGTGGCCTCATTATGGTTGCTGCAAATTTTTCAAAATGTTAAAAAATTTGCGATGACCAGAATGAAGCCGCCATGGAGAGTAGCGAGAATTCTCGTGCCGTAGGTGAGTCGCCAGGAGGTCCTAGTGGGTTCCCAGGAGGTCGAAGGTTCTCGTAGTTTCTCGTAGATTGTAGCCGGTCAAACCGGTGAATTTCATTGGCTCATTGGGAAAAAAAAACGTAAGCAATAGTTTTCAGAACCATGGATAAACGATCGGTAATGTTAAATGTCCGCCAAGCTTCACAGCCGTGTATCTCTGGCTTCTTAAAAGTTGGCTCCACTCCTTCTCCCTCCTTCTCCCCCCTCTCCCCCCTCTTTTAAAGGACTTACCATACACTGTGCTTTAGCCGTCTTAATTACAATGCCAACCTTCCTGTTCATCACGGTGTGTGTCTGTATCACCTTGGCTTTGCACCATGTGAATTTCACTCAGACAGCGCTCCCCCCTGTCCCTCGCCTGCATAACGGGCTGGTGTGCGAAGGAAACGATGTGTGTGCACTCTGACAGTCGCCGTTTCAGTTGCCGGTTTTTCAGGCGACTGCCGGCAATTGACAGTCGCCGGCAGCCAACTGAAAAATTGCCTAAGTGGGACAGGCCCATAAGCACTGACACAGACTAGACAAATATGAGACCTCTAATACAGACATGAGACCTCTAATACATCTAGACAAATAAACTACTCCATGTTGCTTTGAATGAATTTGACTTTGATCTTTGCAACAGTTCTCATTGTAATGGTAAAAAGGAAAATGTGAGAATTGCATGGCAGGCTCTTAGTACACATGCTGAATTCACTAAACATTGTTGCAGTAAGTTCCTCCTTCAATGGATCATTTTCTGCATCATTTGCAACAATTTATACGGTGTGTGTGTCTGTGTTGTTCAGGATGTGGACTCGCTGATCCTATCAGGGCACACTGACAAAGTAAACCCATTTGAGTTAGCTATTTCCCAGCCACATCTGCTCTCTGATTTATGAATAACATACTGTCAATTTGCGCAAAATGAAGAAAATTGCCATTTTCTTGCTGTCTTACGTTGAGGCTCAGTGGTTGCTAGCAGTTTTCAGGTGCTTTCCAAATTTTAATCCTTTCATGATATTAAACAAGGAAAGAATGGAGCATATGACTATTGGAGGAATTGCAGGAGTTACAACATGGGATGTAGAACATAGAACAGTACAGCACAGGATTATCTGTACCAAACATAATGCCAAATTACACTGATCTCATCTGCCTGTACATGATCTGTATCCCTCTAGTCTCTGCACTTCAATTTTCCTATCTAAAAGCTTGAAAGCTCCTGTTGTATCAGCCTCCTCCACCTCCCCTGGCAATGTGATCCAGGCCCCAAATACTCTGTGTAAAAAAAAAAAGCCCTGCATATCTCCCCCTCCATCTATACCCTCTAGTGTTGAACGTTTCCACCCCAGAAACAAAGATCTGTCTACCCTGTCAACATTTTCTATACTTCTATCAAATCTCCCTTCAACCTCCAAACGTTCTAGTGAAAACAATCCAAGTCTATCCAATGGTCTTCCTGTAGCTGAAACCCTCTGATCCAGGCAGCATTCTGGTAAACCTCCTCAGCGTCCTCTCCAAAGCCTCCACATCTTTCCTGAAATGGGGCGACCAGGACGGCTCGCAATACTCCAAATGCCTATGAAGCTGCATCATCATCCCAGTTGTGTTGTGCTTTTGCATTAAGTGCAATTGAACACCGACTATGGGGTATTTTGTTGAATGGTGGTGATCAGGAAATGGAATCCAAGGCAATACATTATTTCCTTCCTCTGTGGAATGAATGTGCTGCTTTAAAGTCGTGCCAAGACTCTGTTGTGTCCATATGAGAAAGCCCTGGGGGTCAGTGAGTCATCCAAAAGATTGCATCTCTGATAGTGCTGCACCTCCTCAGCATTGCCTTGGTGGGTCCACAGAAACCTTTGTCCTTGGTTCGTTGAAGTAGAAATTAAACTCTGGATCTTCTGAAAAAGAAAGCCACAAAATGGTGGAATAAATTACTCCTGAACTCCAGTCTGAAGAAACATCACTTCTCCATGTCTTCCAGAGATGCTTCCTGGCCTGTTGAGTTACTCCAGCGTGTTGTATCTTTTTTTGTAAACCAGCATCTGCACTTCCTTGTGCCTGGAACCTCGGACAAGAGCTGTATCTACTGAAAAATATCTGTTGCTCCAAAGTCTGAGGAGGTAGTTGAGACATGTATTATAACAATATTTAAAAGACACTTGGATGGGTACATGGATCAGAAAGGGGTTGGAAGGATATGGGGCAAATGCTTAATGATATGGAATGAGCTTAGCTGGGGCATCTTGGTCAGTATGGACCAAAAGGGCCTTTTGCTGTGATTCTATCCAGACTCATAAATTAATAGCAAATAAACATCTTTATTTATATCTTTATCTTTTTATGTCTATTTCCTTATAACAAAGAAGACAATGTCAGCTCTGAGCAATCCCAATTCCCCTTGTTCAGCATCTGCAGTTCCTCGTGCCCCCTCTCTCCTCTCACATGCCTATTAACACCCCCCCCCCCCCCCAATTCTCCCTCTAGCGACATATACCAGGGGTAATTTTCAGTGATCAATTAACCTAATAACCAGCATGTCTGGAAGGTGAGAGGAAACCAGGGAAACAGTTCACAGGAAGACTTTGCAACTCCATACAGCAACAGAGATTAGTAGTGGACACGGGCTGATGGAGCAGTGACTCAGCTGCAATGACTGCCATGCCTGTGGCTGCCCCACCATCCATCTATGTGTGAAACTTAAAGGGCCTGTCCTACGAGCTAACGTAGTCGCTTGAGCCGTACGGCCTCGCGGGGCCGGTCCCACTTCGATCGCCAGAGCCGTATGGAGTTGTGCGGAGCTGGTCCCGACATCGCGCGGGGCTCCGAAAAACTGACACTGTTCAAAAATTCCGCGCGGCAACGGCGGCCCTGCCAGCCCGCAGCCGCTTCGACGCCGTACGCACCGCCTCGACGGGCGTGCGCAGCGTCTTGACGCCATACGCAGCGTCTTGACGCTGTAAGTCACGCGTGAACTTCCCGCGGACTTCGCTCGAACTTCACGTCACTCACTCGACCTCCGCGCGGCCCCCGTTTCCGGTTTGGTCGTGCTTGCCGCATGGAGTCGCATGCTCGTGGGACAGGCCCTTTACTCTCAGTTTACTCACACATTACTGTTGATGTCCCAGTTCCATCAATATAGATGGAATTCATGTAAAGGCAATGAAGGTAAGCTGGTCAAGACCAGATGATGGGAAGACAATGCTATATGGATATAGTAAATAGAAAGGATTGTTCTTAATTGATTGTTTTTGCTTGGAACCTCTGCATTGTGTAAATTTAAGAGATCATTTTGTCTGCATTGTCAAGATACTGCAGTGGCTGTGCATATTTTTGAGAGAGACAACATCAAAGATATTAGAGGAGCATATCTTTGGACAACATGCAATGAGGGAAAATGTTTTATTGTTGCAACAAACCATTATCAGTGCATTGTGGAAAAAAGACTAGAATTGAAATCATTTAGATTGTTGCATGACAGTGTGAGGTAGAATATTTATAAATAAGAAAGACCTGAAACCTTTAAAAGACCTGAAACATTTAAAATAACTTAGACTGATTATTTTTTAATTATCATCAGGTAGCTGGGATTTTGAACGTGCAGATATTTTTAATTATTGCATATGCAAATACTTTGCATTAATCATACGGAGTACATACAAGGAAAATGTAGCCATGAATTATTTCACAGAATAAAGAGCTGGACAATAGATGTTAGCAGAATAGGCAGGTTGCTTTAAATAATTTTATTTATCATTAATTCTTATTTTGTTAACATATCTGTTCATTGCTAACGATGGTCTAGTTCTCACATTTGTTGTGTGATGTACGGTGACTGTCCGAAATATTTGGATGAGTCTCAGAGTACACTGAACAAAAAATGCTGACAGGGTACATTCTGATAATCTTGTGATAATTACATTTTTGTAATCCTGCTTGTGCCAGACGGGATGTGGAACTATATGCAAGGTTTTATGCCACATTACATTGCTCAAAGCTTCCTCGGTTTGAATGCAGGGATATGCCATGCTGCAGAATGGATTTGCTCCGACACAAGACAAGTTTGAGATCTCGATTCTTAGCCAGGGAAGGTTTTGCAAAATGCCAAAAGCAGCAGAAATGTAGGGATCGTCTGCATCTCCATTTCTATAATGATAAACAATTTATGGCACAGGTGAGGTTGGCAGATTCCACGAGCAAGGTGTAAAACTGTCATTGTTTGAGCCCTCAGGCATTGAAACCAATTGTAATACCCGAATGATAATCCAACTGAGATTAGTGGACAACAGATGGGGGATTCAAACCTGGGACATTATTTTATTACAAACTCAGTACCACAGCAGATGGTGCATTTATCAACTCAACAATCAAGGGAGAATTGTGGATTCCCATTTCATTTCTATTCAGGGGGTGTCAGTATTAGACCCAACTAAAATAAATGTTGGTGACTCCCTCATCAGCTGGATGTCTTTGTGCGTGCATTGAGGTATGAGCAGACTAAATTTTGACGGCTGGTGGGTTTTTTACCCCAAGTTTTTTTGTTTTATTTTAATCAAAAAATGTATTCAATTATTAAAAAATAATATTTACACTACAATAAAACAAGCCAGAGCCCACCACCATAATACAATACAAACATATATCCATAATAAACTATTATACAATTATGATACAATCCTTATTGAGGATAAATTCTACACCATGCGGAGCCCAGCGGTCCCGGAACTCCCTCAGGGTGCCCGCAGACAGGGCGTATTCCCTTTCTAACCGCACCCAGGCACGGGTCACAAGAAAGGGGCCCAAGTTCTTGGTAGTGAACTCTTTCCAGTGTTAGGGAATTAGACATTGGAACAAAATTGGCTGAGATCTTTTTTCAGTAAAACACTCCATTAAAAATCTTTCTATGTTTTTAGAGTGTGGTCTTTTCAACTGGTGTAAGTGTCTTTTGGGCAAAATGACAGGTAGTTTTGCTATAATTTTACAGATTTTTATTTTTATTATACTATCTTTCAGCATGCATGTCTTTAAAAACCCTAGATAAGTATTAATGAATCAATTCCCTCCCCATCTGAATACACTGCATCTTTATAGCATGTTTCCGCACTGTCATTCTCCCTTTTCTCACTGTTTCCCCTTGTAGGCGTTCCTTTTGTTGTTGTGATCATCTGTCTTCTTGCAGCTCCCATTACCACTCCTGCTTTGTGGTCTGTGATAATTAACCTTTACGTTGCTATGGTTATAATAACTCCATTCCCCGAGGGTATAATCTAGCCTCAACGTATTGATTCAAAAAAGGTTTGAGTGGAGTTGCCCTAGTTATGCTGCTGTGCTCTCTGTGGGGATTTTTCCATTCATTCTTCCATATTGCAAGAACAAACAGTGTTGCCATGGTTTCACCATTTCCCCCCCAGTAATTGATGCTAAATCCTTTGCAATTATTGAGTGGATTGGGAGGATTCTTGATGAACTGGAGGGAAAGTTATAATTTATTGACCCAATGTCAGAACTGCAACTTGGTTTTTTTTCCTCTCTCTCTTATGACAATGTGTTGTGAATATTTTACTAATGGCAGAAGCTAAACCAGAGGTCCCTAACCTCCCTGCCAAGGTAAACAAAGAACGCCTCTTCCTTTAATCATGCCGTCTGACTCTATCCTGCAGCTAAACCTCTGCATTATCTTGAAGGAGTCAGACTGCATGATTAAAGAAAGAGAAGATAGACACAAAATGGTGGAGTAACTCAGAGGGACAGGCAGCATCTCAGGAGAAAACCAATACCAATATATCCAGCATTTGGTGTTTCTATCAGATTTCTCGTATCTGCAGCGATGTTCCTTTCAGTTCCTGTTTTAAAATAAAAATCAGTGCCACTGCCGCAATCTTCAGGCCAGTACCTCAATGTTCAGCATGTGTGAGTGTTATACCCCATTGCAATTATGGCCTGATCCATATCCCAGCTTACTCTGTTACAAGCTCTACACAAACATACATTTAAAAAAAGTCTGTACCGTTGAGTTACAGCGAAAAGCTTTTGTTTGCATGCTGATCAATTAAATCAGATCATACCGTACATGAGTAAAATTAAGTCATGCACAAGAACAACAGGTTGTGCAATGAGAAAAAATAACAGAGTGCAGAATAGAGTGTTACAGCATTGTAACAATACAGTTACAAAGGAAAAGTTTAGTGTCCGCAATGAAGGCAGGTTGGAAGATTGGGACTACACCCTGATTTATGGGACGACCGTTCAGTAGTCCGATACAAGAGAGGAAGAAGCTGTTCCTGAATCTGGTGGTATGTGTAGGTATGTTGCAAAGCCTACCTGAAGCGTCGCTGAATATCTGCCGCTGAGGTTGTGCGCGATTTTGGCGCCGTTTAGAGGGGGCGGGTTTAAAACGCGATTTTCTCTAAGCTGTTCCAATCGAAAATGTTCAGCCTAGTTAATTATTAACGAAAAATCGCTGATAGACCCCGTCGCAAAAGCTATTATTAGGTTTAAAGGCCTTGAATAATAGTTATAGTAGTTTAAAAATCAATCTTTAAACCCGCGACCGTCAGCAACCGCAGGGTCTCATAAAGAAAATAGCAGAAGGTAGGTTGTATATTTTTACATTCAAAAGGGCTTCTAAAGATCCTTTTATACAAAATTTAATATTGCGAGTAGCTCAATTTGGGCCCATTATATCGCGCAGTATTTTTCTCGGCATTTGAGGCACAAATCTACCGCAATGTGAACGTTCTAAACCAGCGCGTTCCACAGGGACCCACTGGAAAGCTGATTTAAATGGGCATTTATTTACAGCAATTGAACACTGAATTCCTTCCATTTGCCTATAAATTAATGTAAATGAGATTTAAAAATCATGTTTTATTGTGAATTATTTGTGAATATTATTTGGACATTTAGGCTATTTAAAAATGTTAATCATTTATTAAGAAATGGATAGATGTTTAGATCTAGTAATTGAAGTCTGAAATTAGCTACAATTAGGTAACTAACTAATTATATGCTTTAATTTCAGGTCATCCAAGTAAGATTATTTTATATTTGTTTCAGAATGCTTCAATCTATGATAACTGAAAATTTCATTCAGTTCTCTTAATTTTTAAGAAAGTTATGGGCTTTTGACTGTTCACGATCACAACTTTTTTGTTATGTCCATAGAAAATCAATAGGGAACAAGATGCTAATTTCCGAGTATGAAAATGGCCATAACTTTTTAAATACTTGAGATATGAAAGTGAATTAGATGTCAAATTAAACTTATTTTTATGCTTTATCTGATGGGATAAATTACAGACTTGATTTTTTAAATCTCAAAATTTTGTAACATTGCTAGTATGTGCTTTCAAGTTGTTGGGTCTTCTGCCTGACGGGAGTAAGAAGAGTGAATGAAGAGGGTGTAAATGGTCCATGATTATGTCGGCAGCTTTCCCAAGGCAGCATAAAGTGTAGTTGGGTCGCACTTGTAGAGAGAGAAATACTGTAGAATTAATGTTTCAGGTTTGGACACAGATCAAAATAAAAGATGGAACACCCCAAAGGCCTACATTTATCTATTTTACATCTATATATCACCCATGGGGCCATTATGAAGAGTGAGTCTTAGTGCTGAAAATTGCCAGACAACTTGATCTCTTGTGGAAGTGTACTTGGCAGATTAGCCAGTAAACTATGCTACACAGACACCAACAGTTGGTGCTTGCCAATAATGGTAACTGGATAGTGATTAGAATCAGGGGCCAATAAAAACGGCTTCACCTTAACCTGAAGTGCTAAAGCAGATTGAATAATTTTAGTTAAGAACAATTGACATGGCTAAGAACAATTGACACGGCACAGAGCGGGAAACAAACAGTACTTTATTAGGAGGGGGGGGGGGGGCATTCCTGAGTCAAAGGAAAGTGTTTGTTTGTAATTCAAAAAATGCCTTGTTTAAGTGAAAAATCTGATTCCTAATGGTAAAATGTTAATCATTTAAAGAAAAGTTTCAACCATAGCTCACCAGAAAATGCTAATACTTAATTTAATCTCATCCAGACCAGCAATATTCAAAAGAAGTGTCCTTGTGACACTGAAATCTACAGGTTGTAGCCAGGAATATTAGCAGAAAAGTAGAACATTATGGTTTGGAAACTGGCTCAAAAATCATGCTGAACTGTTGGGTGAAAATTTGTGGCACAGACATTGTGGGCCGAAGGGCCTGTTCCTTAGCTGTACTGTGCTGTTCTATGTTTTATATTCCTCGTGAAATTAATTTGAATACAATTTTTATCAAATTTGACGGCAATAGACACATTATGCTACACCATGTGCATATACTTATTTGCGAGTCCATAGCACAGAGGTTCTGCCTAGTTTAGTGTTAATGTGGTATGCTGCATTCCAGCTATAGCTACGGCAAGCAGTTTAAGATGTTCAGATGTCCTGAAAACCTCTTAATAATTGGTTATTACTTTCCCAATAATGCTAACGATGCATATGAAGACATATGAAGAAAGACTGGATAGACTCGGCTTGTGCTCGCTAGAATTTAGAAGATTGAGGGGGGATCTTATAGAAACTTACAAAATTCTTAAGGGGTTGGACAGGCTAGATGCAGGAAGATTGTTCCTGATGTTGGGGAAGTCCAGAACAAGGGGTCACAGTTTAAGAATAAGGGGGAAATCTTTTAGGACTGAGATGAGAAAAACGTTTTTCACACAGAGAGTGGTGAATCTCTGGAATTCTCTGCCACAGAAGGTAGTTGAGGCCAGTTCATTGGCTATATTTAAGAGGGAGTTAGATGTGGCCCTTGTGGCTAAAGGGATCAGGGGGTATGAAGAGAAGGCAGGTACGGGATACTGAGTTGGATGATCAGCCATGATCATATTGAATGGCGGTGCAGGCTCGAAGGGCCGAATGGCCTACTCCTGCACCTATTTTCTATGTTTCTATATATGAAATGGACCAATTATATTATTGTGCAGAAACAAGGAATTGTAGATGCTGGTTTACAAAAAAAGGCTGAAGTAGGGTCCCGACCCGAAATGTCACCTGTCCATGTTCTCCAGGGATACTGCCTGACCTGCTGAGTTACTCCAGCACTTTGTGTCTTTTTTTAAATATTATTGTGCACCATGCTACTCTTAGAGTTGGATTAGACATGTTTATTCATTGCCATGAAAATGCCATACCTGGTACCAAGTAGTGCCTAACCAGGCTGCAAAAATATATGCTGAATATCATGAGGTTCACATGTTAACATTACCAACCAGCAAGGCACAAATAGTTATATATATTTTTAAAGCTGCACACCCTTCAGCCAGCTTGGAGGCCTATGACCAGTGATGTGCTGCAGGGATCGGTGCTGGGTCCGATGTTGTTTGTCATCTATATTAACAATTTGGCTGAGAATGTAATAGGCATAGTTAGTAGGTTTGTTATGATACAAACATTGGTGGTACAGTGGACAGTGAAGAAGGTTATGTAAGATTACAACTGGATTTAGATCAACTGGGAAAGTGAGTTGAAGAATGGCAGACGGAATTTAACTTGGGCATGTGCGAGCTGTTGTATTCTGGGATGTTTTAAACCAAGGAACCTGCACTGTAAATGGCAGGGCCTTATGGAGTGTAATAGAATAGAGAGATCTAAGGGTACATAGTTTCCTGAAAGTGGTGACACAGCTAGGCAAGTGGGGAAAAAGGCTTTTAACACAGAAGCCTTCTGCGTGAGTCTTCACAGAAGACTGAGATGAGGAAACACTTTTTCACCGAGAGAGTTGTGAATCTGTGGAATTCTCTGCCACAAAAGGCAGTGGAGGCCAATTCACTGGATGTTTTCAAGAGAGAGTTAGATATATCTCTTAGGGCTAATGGAATCAAGGGATATGGGGAGAAAGCAGGAATGGGGCACTGATTTTGGATGATCAGCCATGATCATGTTGAATGGTGCTGCTGGCTCGAAGGGCCAAATGGCCTACTTCTGCAACTATTTTCTATGTTTTTAAACCTTTCTTGATCAGAGCACTGGATACAAGAGTTGGAACGTTGTGTTAAAAATGTACAAGAGACCGCACTTAAAGGGGACATAAGGAACAACCTTTTTTACACAGAAGATGATGGATATATAGAATGAGCTACCAAAAGAAGCTGCAGGTACAATAGCAATACTTAAAAGACATTTGAACAGGTACATCGACAGGAAACATTTAGAAGTATGTGGACCTGAAGAAGGCAAATGGGACAAGCTTATTTGATTGGCATGGACAAGTTGGGCCAAATGACCTATTTTCGTGCTGTATATCTATATAATTGTGAATTATCTTGGGGATTTGCATGAGCTGTCCTTTTATTTTTCAGAGATTAGAAACAGAAAATGATGGAAACACTTAGCAGGTGAGGCAGCAACCCGAGTGAGATACATAGTCAATGATTTGGGTTTGAAACCCTTCATCAGCAGACAACCTCTAAATGCCTCATTAACCCATTTGCCTGGCTTCACCCTATCACAGATATTCCCTTCATCCTATCAATGCTCTTTCCCTTCCCCCTCCGCCCCTCCCTCCCCCCCGCCCTCCCTCCCCCCCCCCCCACTCCCTCCCCACCCTCCCCCCACTCCCTCCCCACCCTCCCCCCACCACCCCCCCCGCCCTCCCACCCCCACTCCCTCCCCCCCCCACTCCCTCCCCACCCTCCCCCACCCCCCGTGCATCCCAACATTTCCAAATATTCTCTGCATCTTAAAATTAACATATTTTCTCTTTCAAAGTTCTGATGAAGGGTCCCTAACTTAAATTATTAAGTTAATTTCTCTTTCCACAAAATGGTAATTTGCCTGCAAAGCGTTTCCAGATTTTTTTGTTTTAATTTTGGATTTTGAACATCTTTTGTGAATTTCTTTTATTTTTCAGGTTTCGTTGTTTAAAAAAAAAACTGCATTCTTTGTTGAAATAAAAAAATACTATTGAGTATCTGACCAAAAATCTGTAGTAGCAAGATCTACTGTATCTCTTGAATGGTGGCATTTGTGCCAGATAGTCATGGAATGACACAGTATGGAAAAAGGGCCTATAGCCCACCAAATCCATGCCAGCTACAGAGAACCAATCTATGTTAATCCCATGTTCCAATACTTGGCTTGTATCCTTCTTATTCTTGTCCTTCTATGTTCCTGTAACCTTCCTCTCAATGCATTGGTTTCCTTCCTTCCCAAAGACGTGTGGTTTGGTAGCTTAATTAGACACTGTAAATCGTATCTGGTGTGTAAATGAGTGTGGGACCTGAGTGGGGTGAGCGGTAGGAATTGATGGGAATGTCTGGAGAGTATAGAATGAGATTAATGTAGGATTAGTATAAATGGATGGTTGGGGGATGGCAAGGACTTGTTGGGCTGCAGAGCCTGTTTCGTGCTGTATCTTTCTCTATAGGTTATTGCTCCCACTGTAGAAAATAAAATTGCACTAAGGCTTTTAAGTAGAATCCCATCTAAGTATTTAGATAAGCACTTGAATACCAAGCACTATTCAAGTGCTTATTTAAGTAGTTAAACGTTGTGGAGTTCCCCTCCTCTACCTACGTGGGCAAGGCTTTCCAGAATTAGATAATTCTGCATCTTCCCCTGTGCAATCACATCCTACCTGGCCACTACAAGCATACAGTACGTCATCTATGGCCCAATGAATAATGTACATAGTGTGCCATAACCTCCTCGCTGTTGCTCCGTTCAAATTGATGTGAACGTCAGGATAATAAGTAATGTGATTAATATAGGATTAGTTCAAAATAGGTGGCTGATGGATGGCATAGATTTGCTTGGCCAAGGAGCCTGCTTAGTGCTGTATCTTTCTCTATAACCTATGACTCCTGTATGTAGAAAGTAAAAATTGTATCAAGGTTCTTCCGCAGACTACATGAATCACAGAAACATGTAAAAGGGGCACCAAAACTATCTACTTGAAGGGAGCAGCTGCTGGAATTTACCTGCTGGTCCTCAGATTGTGCAAACAACAGCTTTAAATGTGCCTCAAATAGAAAATTGAAGAAGGTAAAATTTGATGCAGTTGGCGCAGATTTCTGCTCTAGCGCTGTGCATCACAACAAGTACAAGCTCAGCGGTACTAGTGGACGAAATGACCAGTCAGTCGGTATGGGAATTCATTGCAAAAAACTTAGAATTAGCAGTAAATTGATGGTTGCAACATGCTGGGGTGTTGTCTTTTTAAATAGATCAAGACCCATTAAGCTTTCTCCTGGAGTAGGTTTATTATGTGTGAATGAATCATTGCTTTATTGTCACATGTGACAAGTCACAGTAAGATTCTTTATTTGCATACCCAAGCTATGCAATAGTCACCACATAAAGAGTGCCTACAAAGTTACAAGGCAGCCCGCAACAGGTCTACCCTTGTTCTTCCCGTCCTCCCCCCTCCCTCACGGCAGTCTCCCCACACCAGGTTCTCCATCGTCCTCCCCTCCCCCCTACCTCACGGCAGTCTCCCCACACTGGGTTCTCCATTGTCCTCCCCCCCCCACTCCCTCACAGCATCCTCACTCCGCGTGATCCGCCCTCATCCATCGGTCGGCGCCAATATTATTGCTTTGTTCCAACTCTTGTCATTTTGAAAATATATAATATTGTTGAATTATCTTATGTGCAGAATCATCTCACAGCAATATGATAATAAGCAATTATCAGTTTAGTTTATCGTTACGTCTTCACGTACAGTGAAATGCTTTGTTGCCCGCTAACCAGTCAGTGGAAAGGCAATACATGATTACAATCAAGCCATTTGTAGTATACATGATTAGGTAATAATGTTTAGTGCAAGGTAAAGCACCTAAAGGCTGAACAAAGATAGTCCCAGGGTAATCAATGAACAGAATCAAGGGATATGGGGAGAAAGCAGGAACGAGGTACTGATTTTGGATGAACAGCCATGATCATATTTGGCTATTTTCTATGTTTCTATGTAAGGAGATAAATAGTAGTTCAGGACTGCTCTTTATTTGTGGTAGGATGATTCAGTTGCCTGATAACAGCTGGAAAGAAGCTGGCCCTAGCAGGAACAAGGTGTGTGCTTGATATTGGTGCAAACCTAATACGTGAGAGCAAATGCAAAGCTGTTTTCTTCCATCTAATTTTCTGTCTGATCAGTAATATCTCACAATATTTTCCTGTTTTCTTTTCAGATGTGACGTTAAAAGTCCACGTGAGTGATTCCAGTACCCATCAGCCTTTAGATAAAGTCTTCATTGAGATTTTTACCAACCAGACTTCATTTGCTTCAGGATATTCAGAAGCAGATGGGATAGCCTTCATCACCTTTCACTACACACTTGGAGCTCAACTGTTTATTGTTGCAACAAAAAGCGGTTATGTGCCAAACTCCTCTCCATGGCTGGCCACCAAACTGCCTTGTAAGTTCTCAATCAGTAAATTTTAGTAAATATTTCATATTTTTAACATTTGTTCCTTTGTGTGTGTGGAAAAAAGGTGGATGGGTGGGGATGGGGAGGGAATGCAGAGAGAGCATAGGGGAGGTTTGGAGGTGTGCATGTGCGAGAGAAAAAAAGCAAATGATGCAATTATTTAAAGGAAACGGCAGCCATTTCCTTGTATTACCCACTCCATGCCAGATTAAGAGGAACCTGAGGGGTGACTTTTTTACACAAATGGTGGTGGGTGTGTGGAACATGCTACCAGGGAAGGTAATTGAGCTAGGTACTATCATAGCATTTAAGAAATATTTGGACAGTTACATGGATAGGACAGGTTTAGAAGAATATGGGCCATGCACAGGCAGGTGAGGCTAGTGTAGATGGGGCATGTTAGTCAGCATGGGCAAGTTGCACCGATGGGCCTGTTTCCACGCTGTATGACTCTATTAGATATAATTTCAGGCGAACCCTATGTTACAATCGTGGGTAATGGAAATCCACAAATCAGTATTAAAAAATATGAGGCTGGAAAGGATGTTTCCACTAGTGGGAGAGTTTAGGACCAGAGGTCATAGCCTCAGAATAAGAGGACGTTCCTTCAGAGATGAGGAGAAATTTATTTAGTCAGAGGGTGGTGAATCTGTGGAATTCATTGGCGCAGAAGGATGTGGAGGCCAAGTCAGTGGATAATTTTTAAGCCAGTGATAGATAGATTCTTGATTAATATGGGTGTCGGGTGTTATGGGAAGAAGGCAGGAGAATTAGGTTGAGAGAGAGAAACAGATCAGCCATGATTGAATGGCGGAGTAGACTTAATGGGACTGAATGGCTTGATTCTGCTCCTGTCACTTATGAATATGAATAACATTCACTCTCAGAATTTAAGTGGAAAAAAGTAAATAAATACAAAATTCCAGCAAATGCAGTTTGTTGTGTCTCCAATTACAATTATTTTTTCAACTCATTCCTTGATGCATGCTTAGATGATACAGCTTTGCATTATGAAAAATCGTGATGCAGAAGTTTATCTAGGCATTCAAGCCTAGCATACCTACCTCCCTTACAAGGATGTTGCCAAGACTAGAGGGTGTGAGCTATAGGGCGAGGTTGAGTAGGCTCGGTCTCTATTCCTTGGAGCGCAGGAGGATGACGAGTGATCTTATAGAGGTGTACAAAATCATGAGTGAAATAGATCAGAGTCGCTTGCCCCGAGTAGCGGAATCGAGGACCAGAGGACATTGGTTCAAGGTGAAGGGGAAAAGATTTAATAGGAATCCGAGGGGTAACTTTTTCACACGAAGGGTGGTGGGTGCATGGAACAAGCTGCCACAGGAGGTAGTTGAGGCTGGGACTATCCCATCAATTAACAAACAGTTAGACAGGTACATGGATAGGACAGGTTTGGATGGATATAGACCAAGCACAGGTGGGACTAGTGAAGCTGGGCAAGTTGGGCCGAAGGGCCTGTTTCCACACTGAATCACTCTATGACTCTATGACGCTAACATAGAGAGGCACCTGTATCATAAAATATGATGCATTGCCTCAAATTGTGTTGAAATTCCAAAAATCTGTATGTATATGGGAATAATTTGTTAATGGGCTGTGCATTTAGAAATGGAAAGAAATGGCAATCTTCCCAACCTGATTTCAGTTTAAGAGAAAAGTGGTTTTGATGAGGATCTTGGTTTCCAATTTACAACCACCTATAATAATCTCCATAACTTTGTTGCCACAATGAACACTCTCTGGAATTTTGTTTCAATGCCCTTATCAAGAACAATTTAATGCCAGTTACGAACATCTGTTCCCGCATTCGGTGCAGTGAAGTTTGGGGATCCATTGGCAGGCTCTTTATTTGTTTTGAATGAGATGAAGAAACGCCTCACTGGTTTCGTATTTCTGAACTTCAAAGGCCAGAAATTTGAGAACCTATCTGACAATGAGCAGATCCATCCCTCACTTTGAGAGCCTGTCTAGTTCTGCTTGGAGACCCTGACGTATTGTTTGACCCTGACCCCACCTGGTGATGCCTACACAAATCCCATTGTTCATCCTGTTGTGAGTTGTTCCACCAGCATAGCAATAGAGTGGGACCTAAATTAAAGCAGGGAGGAGTGTCCATAATGGGAACTCCATCAGCCTGGATCCACCAATTGCCAGACATTCTTCATCTTGCAGTCAGAGACATTTCTGAGGTCCTCTTATCGGAACACAAAAGTCCAAAACATCTTAGAAGCTCCTCACATTGTCATTGTGACTGCTCTCATTAGAGAATGTAAATTGGTCTGCAGATTCCCAGTAGATAAACCAGGAAACGTGCCCACTCTGTCCCTCCACAGGTTTAGCAGATCCATTCATTTTGTTGGAGAGGAAATTATATCTATTTTTCTAATTAGTTGATGGTTTTAGATTTTTGTTTCTTCAGCTGAATTGCTGTGTTTTGAGTATTACACCTTGAGACTTTGAGTTACTCTAGCAAGGTGTTTTTAACTGAAGCTTGTGTCTCAGAAGGTTCCTTGTAATCTGAGCCTTGAATGGATGAAATTTCAATATAAAGGGAGTCCCTGGTTAAAGGCTCCCTCAATAGAGGAAACATCCTCATTACATCATCCCCATCAAGCCCCTGAAGAATCAGGCATATTTCATAAAATCACTTCTAAATTTCTGAGTGTGTCCAATCAATTTACTACATTGTTCCTTAAAATACCTTTTTTCCAGGAATCAATCTGATGAACGTTCTCTATGCAGTTACAAGACACATATAACTAACTTTGAATAGGGAAGCTGAAAACATGTGCAAACTGTAGGAATGGTTGAATGAAAGCCTTATATAGGTTTACCCACCAAAGCTATCAATTGAAGACAAGTAGTAGTAAGCATAAGGTAGTGATTGTGGGAGATTTCAATTTTCCACACATAGACTGGGAAACACATTCTGTAAATGGGCTGGATGGGTTGGAGTTTGTAAAATGTGTGCAGGATAGTTTTTTGCAGCAATACATAGAAGTACCTACTAGAGAAGGGGCGGTGCTGGACCTCCTGTTAGGAAATGAGACGGGTCAGGTGGCAGAGGTATGCGTTGGGGAACAGTTCGGGACCAGTGATCACAATACCATTAGTTTCAATATAATTATGGAGAGGGTCAGAACTGGACCTAGGGTTGAGATTTTTGATTGGAGAAAGGCTAACTTTGAGGAGATGCGAAAGGATTTAAAAGGAGTAAATTGGGACAGTTTGTTTTATGGGAAAGATGTGGAAGAGAAATGGAGGACATTTAAAGGTGAAATTTTAAGAGTACAGAATCTTTATGTCCCTGTTCGGTTGAAAGGAAATAGTAACAATTGGAAAGAGCCATGGTTTTCAAGGGAAATTGGACACTTGGTTCGGAAAAAGAGAGAGATCTACAATAATTATAGGCAGCATGGAGTAAATGAGGTGCTTGAGGAGTATAAAGAATGTAAGAAGAATCTTAAGAAAGAAATTAGAAAAGCTAAAAGAAGATATGAGGTTGTTTTGGCAAATAAGGTGAAAGTAAATCCAAAGGGTTTCTACAAATATATTAATAGCAAAAGGATAACGAGGGATAAAATTGGTCCATTAGAGAGTCAGAGTGGACAGCTATCTGCAGAGCCAAAAGAGATGGGGGAGATATTGAACAACTTCTTTTCTTCGGTATTCACCAAGGAGAAGGATATTGAATTATGTGAGGTAAGGGAAACAAGTAGAGTAGCTATGGAAACTATGAGATTCAAAGAAGAGGAAGTATTGACACTTTTGAGAAATATAAAAGTGGATAAGTCTCCAGGTCCGGACAGGATATTCCCTAGGACATTGAGGGAAGTTACTGTAGAAATAGCAGGGGCTATGACAGAAATATTTCAAATGTCATTAGAAACGGGAATAGTGCCGGAGGATTGGCGTACTGCGCATGTTGTTCCATTGTTTAAAAAGGGGTCTAAGAGTAAACCTAGCAATTATAGACCTGTTAGTTTGACGTCAGTGGTGGGCAAATTAATGGAAAGGATACTTAGAGATAATATATATAAGCATCTGGATAAACAGGGTCTGATTAGGAACAGTCAACATGGATTTGTGCCTGGAAGTTCATGTTTGACTAATCTTCTTGAATTTTTTGAAGAGGTTACTCGGGAAATTGATGAGGGTAAAGCAGTGGATGTTGTATATATGGACTTCAGTAAGGACTTTGACAAGGTTCCTCACGGAAGGTTGGTTAAGAAGGTTCAATTGTTGGGTATTAATGGTGGAGTAGCAAGATGGATTCAACAGTGGCTGAATGGGAGATGCCAGAGAGTAATGGTGGATGGTTGTTTGTCAGGTTGGAGGCCAGTGACTAGTGGGGTGACACAGGGATCTGTGTTGGGTCCACTGTTTTTTGTCATGTACATCAATGATCTGGATGATGGTGTGGTAAATTGGATTAGTAAGTATGCAGATGATACTAAGATAGGTGGGGTTGTGGATAATGAAGTAGATTTTCAAAATCTACAGAGAGATTTATGCCAGTTGGAAGAGTGGGCTGAAAGATGGCAGATGGAGTTTAATGCTGATAAGTGTGAGGTGCTACATCTTGGCAGGACAAATCAAAATAGGACGTACATGGTAAATGGTAGGGAATTGAAGAATGCAGGTGAAAAGAGGGATCTGGGAATAACTGTGCACAGTTCCCTGAAAGTGGAATCTCATGTAGATAGGGTGGTAAAGAAAGCTTTTGGTGTGCTGGCCTTTATAAATCAGAGCATTGAGTATAGAAGTTGGGATGTAATGTTAAAATTGTACAAGGCATTGGTGAGGCCAATTCTGGAGTATGGTGTACAATTTTGGTCGCCTAATTATAGGAAGGATGTCAACAAAATAGAGAGAGTACAGAGGAGATTTACTAGAATGTTGCCTGGGTTTCAGCAACTAAGTTACAGAGAAAGGTTGAACAAGTTAGGGCTTTATTCTTTGGAGCGCAGAAGGTTAAGGGGGGACGTGATAGAGGTCTTTAAAATGATGAGAGGGATAGATAGAGTTGACGTGGATAAGCTTTTCCCACTGAGAGTAGGGAAGATTCAAACAAGGGGACATGACTTGAGAATTAAGGGACAGATGTTTAGGGGTAACATGAGGGGGAACTTCTTTACTCAGAGAGTGGTGGCTGTGTGGAATGAGCTTCCAGTGAAGGTGGTGGAGGCAGGTTCGTTTTTATCATTTAAAAATAAATTGGATAGTTATATGGACCGGAAAGGAATGGAGGGTTATGGTCTGAGCGCAGGTATATGGGACTAGGGGAGAATACGTGTTCGGCACGGACTAGAAGGGTCGAGATGGCCTGTTTCCATGCTGTAATTGTTATATGGTTATGGTTATAAGTGTCAAACAAGGCTGCGTCTTCACACCAACATGCTTCTCAATCTTTCTCACCACAATATTACATCTCAACAAGCTTTCAGCTGGAGTCAAGCTTATCTTCAGAACTAATGGGAAACTGGTTGCCTTAAGATGTCCACCCTCCAGAAGCAAGATTAGCCAAACCTCAGTTGTCGAGCTGCAATATGCAGACAACATATGCTTTTACACGTGATCCTAGGCTGAGCTCGAAGCTATAATTGATGGACTTCCTGGAGGCTGTTAATAGGTTTATTGAGATGAGTTCAGGTTGACTATATTGGTCACCTTCATAGCTGTAAGATTATTGTTTGCTTTGGTGGAAGTATCTTTGGCTTGGGTCCACCGGTAATCTAACAATAACATTTGCAGATGGCTTCAAGAGATTGCTAAAAGCTAGGACCTCGGTTGATATGATTAGATAGTTGTTCACCCTCCTTGCTGTCAACACAGTTGCTACCCTTCAGCAGTCAAAATGAACAGCAATTCTTTATGAAGGTGACGAAAGGATAGAGAATAAATTTCAGGCCTTGTTTTTTTGCTGCAGATATTGCTTATGCTTCCTGTTTAAATTTAAACCATATTAAATTAATTTACTACTGACAGTTAACCACAAAACTGTGGCTATATTGTCAAAATAATTTATTGCTTGTGAAACATTTTGCTGTTGATAAGGACATAAGATGAAGCTAGATCAATATAAATTTTCTTCAACAATTGTTCCTCATTGGCTGCAGAATTTTAAAATCCCATTAGGTTTTGCTTTTATTCTGTGTGTAGTAAATTTTAATCTTTGTTCTTCTTGAAATGGAATCAAAGTCTATTAATGGAAAATACTGGGAAGCATTCCGTACCCAAAGCCTTAAAGATTTAAAATTTGCTACCTCCTTTGTAGATGTTGCCTCCGCAATTTTTATTTTCTTCCCTTTACGCACCCGGGTGATCCCAATTCTCGTGTGAAAAAATATGCTTTTAACAGGACAGCGGTTCTTACTCATTAGATTGTAGGTAGAAACGTGTTACTCAGCTCAAATCTGAAGAGTTATCTTATCACAAACTGAGCCACACTGACAGCCTTCTGCTGCCAAAGGCTTTAGCTGACAGCTGGCAGAAGATCCTGCTTGTGATCAGTGGAGGATGAATTTGTGATCAGCGAGGAATCGTTATGATTAAGCTATCCCTGCGGAAAGCCTGGCACAAGATGAAAGTATTTAACTTGGAAAAGTGCTTATTATTATTGCACTCCTACAGAGTGTCATTACTGGCCATCTGCATTGTGCGTTTAGATTATATTCCCAACATAAACGTGGTTGATATAAATGTCTTGTTTTTACTGCGATATACTTTCATCATGTGATATACTTTCATCATCGTCAATGCCATTCCCCTTAACAAAGACTGCCTGCTTTGCTAACTATGAAATAACTACTTCTGTGAGTGTATCCTACTGTCAGAAATTATCATAAATATCAAACGGTACAAAGGAAGGTTGTGTGTAGAACGGTGGCACAGCGGTAGAGTTGCTGCCTTACAATGCCAGGGTCCCGGGTTTGATCCTGACTACAGGTGCTGTCTGTACAGAGTTTGTACTTTTTCCCCTCGACTACGTAGGTTTGCCCCGGATGCACCAGTTTCTTCCCACATTCCAAAGACGTTCGGGTTTGTAGGTTAATTGACTTCAGTAAAGATTGTAAATTGTCCCTCATGTGTGGGATAGTGCTAGTGTACGGGAATCGCTGGTCAGCGCAGACTCGGTGTGCTGTATCACTAAACTAAACTATACTAAAGGAATCCAATTTAAATGTTAACAATTAATTGCTAAATACCGACAGACTTGGATTGTCAGGAGTATAGAGCATGACTAAATTTTAAAGTGAATTTTAAGTAAGTAGAAATGTTCGAATTTCAGTTTTCGGACATAATTTTCAATTATTTTTAAAATACCAAGCATTTTTTACCAGACGAAAATTAAAGAGTCAATGTTGCATTCTCCTGTGCAGGCACAGACCATGATTACAGAGGTTCATAATTATGTACGTTTCTTCACTTTTACATTAGCAGGGCCCAATAGATTAAAAAAACCAGACCGGAGAGTGTATAAAATTATTACCTTCGTTAAAGATTAATCGGATGGAAATCATTAATTCTCAGGCTGAAGAGTTTGTCTGCAGATGTCTTGATATGGTTATTCATAATGGTTATGAGTAGAGCCAGGATGTTTAGGCATTAAAAAAAATTTAAATAGGCAGGCAAAAAGGCATTAAAAAATTACAAAAAAGTTACAAAAAAGGCATTTATTAACAAAAATGGCATAAAAAGGCATTTATTTCAACCACAAAAATATGGTTAAAAATGATAATATAAAGGTAAACTACATTAAATGACCAAAGTTGCCTAGTTGCTCATAATTACTAGCATTTTTTTCAAATTATTTGGTGTTAAACTATGCCGTCTGTCAGACAGAATATGCTTCAGTTGTGAAAAACTTATTTCTACCTTAGCTGAGGTCACTGGTGCATATTCATGCCGATATCTTGTGCATTACAACTACCTTTGAGAACTTTAGCTACGTTTTCTATTTCTTCAAGATCTTTGTTAGCTAAAAACACACTCATATTATCCTTGTATGTCTTTACCTACATCGCCAGGAACTTTACGAATATCGTCAGCTACTTTGTTGAAAACCTGCAAGTTATTCACTAATGTTTCGCCATGTTTTTCAAGGGATGTGATAGCTTGTGGGAAGTTTGCCCAATTGGAAGCAATAAACACAAGATTGTGGTGGAGGGAATTTTTCTGCATGATTTAACTGACAATCCTGACTGCAGCAGATTCTTCTTCTTCAAAACAGTTGACGATTTATTTTATCTTTTCAAAATTTGCAGCATAGTAGAGTACAGCAGAGAGCCATGTACCCCACCGTCAAAACGGGCTGAGGAGGTAGCCTCTTGGGTGCCATTTCCTTGAACAATTGCATACGTGACGGTGCTTTGAGGAAGATTTTCTTGACATTGGAAACTAGGCGATCGACATTTGGAAACAAGCTACATATGTGCTTGGCAATTCTATGAAGTCCTTGAGCTGAGCATGTCAAATGCAACATTTTGGGGAATAAAACTTTTTAAGTCACAAACAGAAGTTCTGGCCAAAGTACAGCAAGTGAAGATGTAAACAACTGACCAATAGTTGAGCTGTTTGAGTTCTACAATACTTCCGATGTCAACTTCTTTGACGGTTGACCTGCCTCCAGTGTACTGATGACCATAACATTGGCAACATAACTCCCCACAGCATCAGTTGTCTCGTCTATTGAGATCCATATTTTGTTGCATGCAACTTCATCTCTAATGTTCTGCACCACAATATTGAAGTTGCTGTCAACATAACTTTTCCGTAATGATGAGATTTCTTGGTCTATGTTCCTCTGTGTATTTCTCTAAAAAACCTCTGAGAGGTTTGTTTTCCAATTTCCAGCATCAATGAATGCCTTGCACAGATCACTTGAAAACTCAGATTTGCGACTGGAGTCAGCAGTAAAGGTAGTGAGGAGACAAGCTTGGGTATTTTGCTTGGGTAGTCTACACCCCAGTGGTATCAACATTGACTTCTCTAATTTTAGATAGCCATTGTCTTCTCCCTCCTCCCCCTCTCCCTTCCCAGCTCTCCTTCTAGTCCTACTATCTCCGCCTCTTCCTTTCTTTTGCCCCCGCCCCTCCCAATATCAGTCTGAAGAAGAAATCAAGAGGCGGTGGAATATGCTTCTATACCAACCAGGACTGGTGCAGTGACATCACGGTACTGTCAAATTTTTGTTCTCCCAACCTAGAATCCTTCTTTATAAACTGCAAACCCTTCTACTCTCCAAGGGAATTTAACTCCTTTATTCTCGCTGGAGTTTACATTCCCCCCCCCCCAAGCCTGCGTACGTGAGGCGCAAACGCAACTCGCTGACCAGGTAATGAGGGTAGAGAGTGACTTCCCGGACTCCATGGTCATTGTTTTGGGGGACTTTAACAAAGCTAACCTCAACCGTGACCTTCCAAAATACAGACTTCATATTACCTGCCCCACCAGAGGGGAGAGAACACTCGATCACTGTTACACGGCAATCAAGAACGCATATCGCTCTGTTCCCCGGGCGGGTCTGGGTCTCTCTGATCATTGTCTAGTTCACCTTATTCCAACCTACAGGCCGAAACTAAAATCAGCTAAACCTGTGGTCAGAACAACGAAAAGGTGGACAAGCGAGGGCATTGAGAACCTACAATCCTGCTTTGACTGCACGGATTGGAATGTGTTCAGGGAAGCAACCACAAGCCTCGATGAGTATACGGACACCATATCATCATATGTCAGCTTTTGCGAGGACAGTTGCATTCCAACTAGGACCCGGACCTGGTTCAACAACAACAAGCCCTGGTTCACTGCAGAACTCAGACAGTTCTGACGATCTCAAGAGGAGATCTACAGGAACGGGGATGCAGACCTCTACAGGCAGGCCAAGTACAAGCTGAGAAGAGGAATCAGAGCTGCCAAGGAAAGGGACTCTGAGAAGTTGAGGAGCAAGTTCTCAGCTATTGACTCTTCTTCAGTTTGGAAGGGCTTGCAAGAAATTACCAGCTACAAGAGGAAAGCCCCCCGCTCTTTGGACAATCTTCAGCTGGCCAATGACCTGAATGAGTTTTACTGCAGGTTTGAAAATCAGAAACATAGAATAGAATAGTTTCTTTATTGTCATTGTAACATGAACCATGTACAACAAAATTGTAAAATGTCAGCCAGTCAGTGCACCATTCAAACATTTCTAAAAGCTAACGATACATACAAGGTAAAATATTTAAAAAAAGATAAACAACTAAAATAAATATCATGAAAATAGCACGCATAAACACCCAGCCCTACATCCTTCTGTCGATTTCACAGTCTCTTAGTATGTATCGCCCCTGCGTTCCTTGGCGGCTACATTTAGTGCCTTTATAGCAGTGGGGTAAAAACTGTTTTTAAGTCTGTTTGTCCTTGTCCTTGTAGATCTGTACCGTCTGCCTGACGGTAACAGTTCAAACAGGGAGTGTCCAGGGTGGGAAATGTCCTTTATAATACTCTGGGATTTTTTGATGCAGCGGGAACTGTGTAAGTCCTCCAAGGTAAGGAGAGGGCAGCCGACAATCCTCTGGGCGTTGTCAATGGCCCTCTGGAGCGTATTGACATAACCCTGGTACCCCCTCCCCCCCTCCCCAACCAACACAGCCAGACCCCAGTCTACAAAGAATGGACCCTGCACCCTCTCCTTCCCATTCACCACTTCACACCTACTTAACTCAAGACTCCAGTATGAAAAGACTGGACCATTTCCCACCCCAACTAACACTTCACACCCACTCACAGCCTGACCTCAGTCTGCAAAGACTGTGCCTTTCTACACCCACCCCCCTCCAATCACCACTTCACACACAGTCACCCACACCCTCTGTGCTGCACAACATCACTTATCCAATATCAACAATAAAAATAGAGGAGGCGAGAGCCGGAAATCTCCAGGCCCTGACAATGTTTCCCCCTCTACTCTTAAGCTCTGTGCCAAACAGCCGGCACCGGTCTATACAGACATTTTTAACCATTCCCTGCAAACTTGTACTGTCCCTGTCTGCTTCAAAGTCTCCACTATTGTCCCTGTACCCAAAGAGGCAAGGATTACTTGTCTTAATGACTACAGGCCTGTCGCACTGACCTCTGTAGTCATGAAGATCACAAACCCCCTGCTGGACCCTCTGCAGTTTGCATATCGGGCCAATAGATCTGTGGATGATGCAGTCAACCTGGGCCTGCACTTCATCCTGCAGCACCTAGACCGCCAGGGGACCTATGCGAGGATCCTGTTTATTGATTTTAACTCTGCATTCAACACCATTGTGCCAGAGCTACTACACTCCAAACTTTCTGAGTTAACTGTGCCTGAACCCCTCTGTCAGTGGATCACCAACTTCCTGACAGACAGGAAGCAGCATGTGAGGCTGGGAAAGCACATCTCAGACCCACAAACACTCAGCATAGGAGCACCTCAAGGCTGCATACGCTCTCCTCTCCTCTCCTCTCTCTACACCAATGACTGCACCTCCACAGACACCTCTGCCAAGCTTCTCATGTTTGCGGAAGACACAACCCTGATTGGACTGATCCTGGAGGCTGCAGCGAATCGTCCGACCAGCAGAGAAGATTATTGGCTGCAACCTTCCCTCCATTGATGAACTGTATGTACACTGCAAGGGCCAGGAAGTGAGCGGGCAAGATCATCTCTGACCCCTCTCACCCTGGCCACAAACTCTTTGTATCACTTCCCTCTGGAAGGCGACTCCGGACTGTCAAAGCTGCCACACCCAGGCATAAAAACAGTTTTTATCCACGAGTAGTTGCTCTACTCAACAGCCAAAAATCTGTAGCATCCCTTTGATCTGGTATTTTGTTGGTTCACATGCTTGATCAATGGTGTTTTATCATTAATGTTTTATTATTATTAATGTATGGTGTTTTCTGCGTCATCCGTAACTGTCACTGTATGTCATGTTGTTACTTGTGGGCGGAGCACCAAGGCAATTTCCTTGCATGTGAATATTTGGCCAATAAACGTACTTGCTTTAAAAAAAAAAGAAGGGTCTCGACCCGAAACGTCGTCTATTCCTTCTCTCCATAGATGATGCCTCACCCGCTGTGTTTCTCCAGCATTTTTTTGTCTACCTTCGATTTTTCCAGCATCTGCAGTTCTTTCTCAAATAGACCTTGGAGAAGACTGAACCAGCGGGCAGCGGCATGAACGAATGAATGAGCGATGGTGGCGCCCCCGGTTTCACCCAGGTGGTGGAAGTTTTCTTGTAAATTATACTATGTTAACACGTTAATAATAACTTATTAATATTAACGTGTTAACATAGAAAATGTCATTGTAATCACGGTACAACTAGAGAAAATAGCACGATCTTTTAGCAAAACTGCAAAAAAGGCTGATTGGGGCACTCGATCATGAAAAAGGCATTATCCTGGTGAAATCATTAAAAAAAAGGCATGAAAAGGCACATGGCATTTATGGCAAAATCCTGGCTCTAGTTATGAGTTACCATGATGCTGTCATGCCCTTCAGTCCTAATCGTGAAAGTGTGAATCAGTTCCCTATTACACCGCAATATAACACTCATTAGCCATCCAATATAATAATGTTGAGAGCTAATGGCTTCATGTAATGTTGCAGCTTTGTTTTAATTCCGAGTATTTTTCTTTTTTAAATTTCTTTCACAGTGTTTTCCTCGGTGAGTCTGCTCCTACACCCTGAGCGGATAGCAACTCTGATGGTATATGATGATGTTGTTCAGATTGTCTCTGGATTCCAAGGTGTGTACCAGACTTCACAATTTGAAATGTTCGTCTGTGAGATTTATTAGGTTTGTCCTGACTAAGTAGATAACTTGAAATTACTATTGTTGCAGTTTGTAACGCTTGAACTTCTTTGGTGAAAGAAATATTACCTTATTTTCTCTAGCACAATTTAAAAATGAAGTGTACTGAACTCACGGTGTAAGTATGTAAATATTTTCCTGTCATTTTAATGCTAAATAAGAATGTTTCTGAAGTGTGATTTTTTTTTGTTTCTTTTAACCAAGCAATCGCTGTCGGCTAATAAATACTAGACCAAGTGCAGACCCGTTGACTCTGTTCCCCCAACGTGTGGTTGTGGGGGGGGAGGCGGCATGCAGCGTCACACACACTAACTATCCCTCCCCCCCGCACTCACGCTAATTACCCCCCTTGATATTATATTAATATTATAATATTAATATTAATACCCCCTCCCTCTCCTCTCTCCCCCCCTCCCCCCTCCCTCTCCTCTCTCCCCCCCTCCCTCCCCTCCTCCCCTCTCCCCCCCCCTCTCCCCCCTCTCCCCCCCCTCCCCCCCTCTCTCCTCCCCTCTCACCCCCCCTCATCCACCCCCCCTCTCCTCCCCCCCCTCTCCTCTCCCCCCCCTCTCCTCCCCCCCTCTCCTCTCCCCCCCCCTCTCTTCTCCCCCCCCCTCTCCTCTCTCCACCCCCCTCTCCTCTCTCCCCCCCTCTCCTCTCCCCCCCTCACATTGATGCAATCATCATGAAAGCCCATCAATGCCTCTGCTTCGTTAGAAGACTGAGGAGATTTGATATGTCGACAAATACTCTATTGAACCTATAAAGGGGCGGCACAGTGGTGCAGTGGTTGAGTTGCTGCCTTACAGCATCAGAGACCAGAGACCCGAGTTTGATCCTGACTATTGACTATCCTTAGGGAGTTTGTACGTTCTCCCTGTGACCACATGGGTTTTCTCCTGGTACCCTGGTTTCCTCCCACGTTCAAAGACGTGCAGATTTGTGGGTTAGAAACCTAGAAGCAGAGAAAAATAGGTACAGGAGTAGGCCATTCTGTCCTTCGAGCCAACTCTGCCATCTCTTAAAAATAGTCAGGGGATATGGGGAGAAGGCAGGAACGGGGTACTGATTGGGGATGATCAGCCATGATCACAATGAATGGCGGTGCTGGCTCGAAGGGCCGAATGGCCTACTCCTGCAACTATTGTCTATTGTCTATTCAATATAATCATGGCTGATCATCTAAAATCAGTACCCCGTTCCTGTTTTTTCCCCATATCCCTTGATTCCTTTAGCCCTAAGAGCTAAATATCTCTCTCTTGAAAACATCCAGTGAATTGGCCTCCACTGCCTTCTGTGACAGAGAATTCTACAGATTCACAACTCTTTAGGTGAAAAAGTTTTTCCTCATCTCAGTCCTAAATGGCCTACCCCTTATTCTTAAACTGTGACCCCTGGTTCTGGACTCCCCCAACCTCGGGAACATTTTTCCTGCATCTAGCCTGTCCAATCCTTTAAGAATTTTATATGTTTCTATAAGATTCCCGCTCATCCTTCTAAATTCCAGTGACTACAAGCCCAGTCGACCCAATCTTTCATCATATGTCAGTCCCGCCATCCCGCAAATTAACCTGGTGAACCTACGCTGCACTCCCTCAATAGCAATAATGTCCTTCCTCAAATTAGGAGACCAAAATTGCACACAATACCCCAGGTGTGGTCTCACCAGGGCCCTGTACAACTGCAGTAGCACCTCCTTGTTCCTAAACTCAAATCCTTTTGCAATGATGGCCAACATGCCATTAGCTTTCTTCAATGCCTGCTATACCTGCATGCTTACTTTAAATGGCTTCTGTAAATTGTTCCTGGTGTATAGGATGCGAAACTGGGATGTGTGGTAAACGGGTGATTATTGTTCGACGAGAATGCAGTGGGCCAAAAGGCCTGCTTCCACGCTATACTTTTAGCTAAACTAAACTACAGTAGAGAGCATATTGACTGGTTGCATCATGGCGTGGTTTGGCAACTCAAACGCCCAGAAACAAAGATTGCAAAAGGTGGTGAACTTCACGGGTATGGACCTTCTCACCATTGAAGGGATCGGCAAGAGTTGCTGCCTCAAAAAGGCAGCCTGCATCAACAGAGACTTGCACCACTCTGGCCACACCCTCATTGCACTCCTGCCATCAGGAGGAAGGTATAGGAGGCTGAAAACTGTAACATCCAGGTTCAGGATCTGCTTCTTCCCATCAACCATCAGGTTATTAAACACTACAGCTCCGAACTACATAAACAGGAAGACATGGGTTTTTTCTTTGCACTATTATTATTTGTTTTTGCAATATACTGTAAATACTGAACATTTGTTGTTGTTTATTATGTTGTTTACAGTATACTATGTTTACATGTTTGTTGTTCTTTGTTCCATTTCCATTTACAATAAAACAATCTTGACGTAACTCGTGTATGTATTTTCGGCCCACCAAGGACATGCCGACCATCAATCACCCATACACACTAGTCCTATGTCATGTCACTTTCTCAACCACTCCCGACATGCTAGGGGCAATTTTACACAGGCCAAGTAACCTACACATCTGCACGTTTTTGGGATGTGAAAGCCAGTGCACCCAGAGGAAACCCACGCGGTCACAGTGAGAATGTGCTAACTCCACATAGACGACACCTGATCAGGATCAAACCCTGCACTCTGGTGCTGTGAGACAGCCGCTGTAGCAGCTGCACCATTATACCGCCCATCTGTTTCTGCACTTAAAAATCTTAAACCAATGGTGCTCTCTACATTTCAGGTGATTTTGTAGAAATATAGCTATAATGCCAAAATGTACTTAAGCTATAGAGAATCAAATTTGTCTGTACATTATAGTTACATTTGCCTTGCTTTTAGAAATAGCCAAAGAGGCAGGGAATTTTGCTTCAGCTTCCGCTGAGGAATATTAACGTTAAAAAACATGATAACCTAATCTGCAGTCAGAAAAGTCAGTACCAGTTTGTTTAAAGATTATTTATTTATGAAAAGTGTTTAACTGGTAAAAAGGAATAGAAGAACAAATGTTTTTGGTTTTGAATGGTGATGAGCAATAAATAAAATTTGCTTCGAAAATAGTTGGTGCATTTGATATAAAATATCCCGTTTACAGTTCTAGACACGGGTGGGGTGCCGGAAGACTGGAGGGTGGCTAATGTGCCTCTATTTAAGAAGGACTGTTCATCTCTTAAGTGAAGGAATATACCATTGGATCCTTCACTAGGGTGGTCTGCGAAACATTGCAGCCAAAAGATGTGACTCAAGATTCCTAGTTAATTAAGTGGCAGCAGTTGTGGTGGAGGTTGTGGGTTGTGGGATGTTGTGGTGGGGGGGAGGGGGGGGGGCAGTTTTCAGAAGATCAGAGAAAATGCAAATCCTGTGGCATACGCTTCCTGTTACATGAAACAACAAATATATGGGCAGCCCAATTGAGAAATTTGAGCCAAATTTGAAATGAAACACTGGGTACAAGTGCAAAACTCAACTGCAGATTTAAACGTAGGCAGAACATCTACACAATCAATCTGTTGTTTTTATTCCAGTAGATTGTTCCTACTTTTTTATATCTAACTGCTATGGTGTGCCACTATTAATTTTAATTCCGAAGCAAACCTGGCCATCAAACTATATAAGGTAGACAAAAATGCTGGAGAAACTCAGCGGGTGAGGCAGCATCAATGGAGCAAAGGAGATAGGCAACTTTTGCCTATTTCCTTCGCTCCATAGATGCTGCCTCACCCGCTGAGTTTCTCCAGCATTTTTGTCTATCTTCGATTTTCCAGCATCTGCAGTTCCTTCTTAAATATCAAACTACATAAATTGTTCTCGCATTTTATGCCATAATTCTGCCATAGGATCATGTATGGTGGATGCTTGAAAAATAAGTTTTTCTCATTCCATAGGCACCCTAATTCAGCCCAGGATCCAGTTCCAGAGAAGGTCTCTCAATTTGCCAAAGAACTTATCCTATCGGAGCCTGATTGCTTTTCTTACAGTAGCTGTCACTCCATGGGAAGTGGGTGGTTTCCCATATTTACAAGGAATTGATGTCAATCGAACAGGTAAGATGTGAGCATATTATCTTTTAACATACCCATAGTTTAAACAGAGTCCTTTTTTTAAATTCATTTACAAGATGAAGGTAACACTGAAGAAGCCAGCATGTTTTGACCTTCCCCAGTTAATCTTGGTGGTGAATTTCCACCTTGAATAGCTGCTGTCCTTCTGATGAAGATACTCTCACGTGCTGTCGGGTAGGTAATTCTAAGATTTATGGGCCTGTCCAACTTAGGAGACTTTGCAGTCGCCACATGTTCGCGGGTAGTTGCCGGGGAGTCGCCTTCATGGTCGCGATGAGTTCCTGCAATCTGGGAACTAGTCGCGGCCTCATTAAGGTCGCCGCAAATTTTTCAACAATTAGCGGCGACCAGAATGAAGCCGCCATGGAGAGTAGTGAGAATTCTCGTGCCGTAGGTGGGTCGCCAAGAGATCCTAATGGGTTGCCAGGGTTCTTCTAGGTTGTAGCCGGTAAGCAGTAGTTTTCAGAACCAAGGATAACCGACTGGTAACGTTAAATCTCTGGCTTCTTAAAAGTTGCCTTCCCCCCCCCCCTCTTTTAAAGGACTTACCGTACACTGTGCTTTAGCCGTCTTAATTACAGCGCCAACCTTCCTGTTCATCGCGGTGTGTGTCTGTATCACCTTGGCTTTGCACCGTGTGAATTTTTTAGACAGATCAAGCGGGGGGAGAGCTGTCTAAAAAATGTACATGGGCTGTTGAAGGAAGCGATGTGTTTGTGTGTGTGTTCCACTCTGACAGTCGCCGTTCCAGTTGCCGGTTTTTTAGGCGACTGCCGGCAACTTGACAGTCGCCGGCAGTCTGCTGAAAAATTGCCTAAGTGGGACAGGCCAATAAGTCTCAGCAAAGCTGAAGAACTTAGGCTGAGGTCCAAACAAAGCTGAGGTCCAAACCAAGGTGATGTGTGACTTGAAGGCTGCCTTTAGGTGGAGGTGTTCCCGTTCGCATACTGCCCCAGACAATGGTGATGCCCTACACAACGGTGTGGTGTGAAGTAAAGGGCCTGTCCCACTTATGTGTCCTTGGCATGCAAATTACGCGACCTCATGGTCGCGTTGAGCCGCGACGGTCCTGCGAAGCGGCGCGATTACATACATACGCACAGCCGTCTGGAGCGCGTGACATCATTTGAAGATGGACACAAAGCTGCAGTAACTCAGAAGTGGGGGCAGATCCAGGCCGAGTTCGGCGATCGTTTGCCTGCTTCTGCTGCTGTTGAAGGTGAGATGTTGCGTCGCGCCAGGGTCTTGGGCCTGTCCCACTTTTGCCGTCAGTTCCACGACAGGCTGTTGGCTCGCGAAGATTTAGTTCACTACAAAAATTTCGGAGACCCGCGCGATGTCGCGCACAACTACATATCCCTCCGTGCTTCTCAGTGGGACCGGCCCCACGCGGCCATACGATACCCGTGCGCCTCAACGCGACCACGAGGTTGCGTAATTTGCGTGCCAAGGACACGTAAGTGGGACAGGCCCTTATGTAACTACAGTAGTACACCCCAAAACACCACACTTAGTCAATTGTTGCCTGATTGTCAAAGGACGTCTCGCTGACCTCACCTCTAAGAATGCAGCCATTCAGTCCATTTTTAAACCAAATGTGAGATGAGGTATGGGGCTATGTTGTCCTGTGGAATACACTTTGTTATTGCAGTTCTTGTTAAGTGCCATTTTATAGTACCATTGATGGCACCGCCCATCACTTCCACCACCTGGCATATCTTACCCTCCACTCCCCTACATCATTTTGAATGAATTAGAGTCATACAGCACGGAAACAGGCCCAACTCACCCATGCTGTCCAAGATGCCCCATCTACTCTAGTCCCACCTGTGGCTTTTAGACCATATCTCCCTAAACATTTCCTATGCATGTATCTGTCCAAGTGTATTTTACATGAGGTTATAGTACCTGCCTCAACTACCCCCTCTGGCAGCTTGTTCCATTTACACACCACCCTCTGTTCCCACGCTGTATCTCTCACTGATTACATGTTTTGAACATTGGCTGTTCCTCACATTCTCTGTGAAGGTGCCTTACGTTCTCAGTGCCACTTCTTTTCTCTTATGTGGCTAATAATTCTAACCATGCCATGAGACAAATTGATGTACCTATGTTTTAAACTTGTGCCAATGTTTCCGGAAATTAGGGAATTTACCTGTGGTTGCACAACAGACTTTCGTCATAGAGTCATAGAGAGATACAGTGTGGAAACGGGCCCTTCGGCCCAACTTGCCCACACGGGCCAACAATGTCCCAGCTACACTAGTCCCACTTGCCTGCGCTTGGTCCATATCC
Source organism: Amblyraja radiata (assembly GCF_010909765.2). NCBI lineage: Eukaryota > Metazoa > Chordata > Chondrichthyes > Rajiformes > Rajidae > Amblyraja > Amblyraja radiata. Next base: position 106,156,755 of record NC_045957.1, read on the forward strand.
CTCCAAACCTGTCCTATCCATGTATCTGTCTAACAGTTTCTTAATTGATGGGATAGTCCGAGCCTCAACTACCTCCTCTGGCAGCTTGTTCCTTACACCCACCACAAAATTACCCCTCAGATTCCTATCAAATCTTTTCCCCTTCACCTTAAACTTATGTTCTCTGGTCCTCGATCCACTACTCTGGGCAAGAGACTGTGCATTTACTTCTCTAGTCCTCTCATGATTTTGTACACTTTTATAAGATCACCCCTCATCCACCTGAGCTCCATGGAATAGCGACCCAGCCTACTCAACCTCTCCCTATAGCTCACACCCTCTTGTCCTGGCAATATCCTTGTAAATCTTTTCTAAACCATTTCAATATCTTTCCTATAAGGTAGTGCTCAGAACTGAACACAATATTCTAAATGCAGTTTCACCAGCGTCTTATACAACTGCAACATGACCTCCCAACTTCTAAACACAACAAAGTGCCAAAAGCCTTTTTGACCACCTTATCTACCTGCGACTCGACCTTCAAGGAACCATGCACCTTGATCCCTCTGCTCTACAACACTACCCAGAGGCCTGCCATTTACTGTGGAGGTCCTGCCCTTGTTCGACATCCCAAAATGTCACACTTAGATTCCAGAAATGCTCATTTATGTAACCACCATAATAGATATCAAAGGATAAATTTATAAATATTGCCCAACTAATTTCTTGTGTTGATATGGTCTGAATGGCAAAAAAAATGGCAAAAAAATACAAGTTCACACAACTTTGTGCCTGTATCTAATATAGTCAAATCTGGTTTTCTGTAAAGCTAAGCTTTGTTCTTGGTTGTTATATTTTATGTTGTCTTGTAACTATTTTATAATGTTGTAATAGTGTGGAATGTTAAATGTTCCAGTAAGATGTTATTGACTTGAGTAATAGGTCCCACTTGAGAATTATGTGATTATCAGTAGTGCAATAGCAGGCATGCCATGAAAGTGTAATTCCATTGCCAATAATGACTGAATTTCTAGCTTAAGTCGAAGAGCATTTCTCAAAACACAGGCATATTCTGAAAATGAATACTATTGTAGAGATTTGGTCTCAGCAGCAGTTACAAGAAATCCAATCCTATTGAAAGTTTGACATCCTTGAATGTTATCTCTCTCTCTCTCTCTCTCTCGCACTCTCTCTCGCGCTCTCTCTCTCTCATGTTCCCTGACCTGCTGAGTTATTCTAGCATTTTGTGCTTTGATATTTCCAGAATTTGAAGCCATATTTGGCGGCGTCGAAGATGGTATTTTTTACCCTAAAATAAGGCCCGAAAATTTATCTGCGTCTTGGAGGCCGAAGGTTAGATTGTTAGCATCAAGAACGATGTTGCCGTACTGAGGGATAGTCAAGTCTATCCCTCATTGCTGGCAGCTGATTTACATTCTCTGGCTGGGTGGCTAGGTCCAGTGTCACCCTTGCAAACACTTTGCTAATGGCGACATTCTACCAGGACCTAGGTCTGGTCCCCAGGGCGGGATGACGGAGCAGCTTTCCCGCCGGGGCAGCAGGGACAGTGGCCGTCCGCTGGAGTGGAGTTGGCCGAGCAATGCCACTCTCATAGCGACTGCTCCGCGGAACCTGCCATGCCTTCGACCCTGGAACTGTGTGAAGTGGGAAGCGGCTGTAAAAGGACAGCGCCGCTGTGGGGGAGAGTTCCTTTCACAGTGTGTGCGAAGTCTGGCCCGGGTCAGCATGGCCTGGGCTGCACAAAGTAACAAACCTGGCTGGGCCACCAGGGATAAAGCTGCGGGGAGGGCAGGAGCGTTGAGATAGAGGGGGTCAGGGATCATGCCTGCAACTTACTCAGTAGCTCAGATGGCTGCGAGCGGCTGCCAGGACCGGACAGCGGACCGGCCGCCACCTCAGCGCCTTCTGCCGTCCCGCCCGCCAACCAACCATGGTGTTCTTCAGCACAGGCGCAACCGATGGAGGTGGTGGTTGGAGGGTAGCTACTGGGCGGAAGGCTGGCTGCCCCGTCCCGGGCTCCCTCTCTCTCTCTCTCTCTCTCTCTCTCTCTCTCTCCCTGTTATGTGATCTCCATTGTGGGAATGGGAAAGATGGAGGCTCCCCGGTCCTCATTGCCTCCTTGAAGGAGTTTCACATCTTCCTTTCTACTGACTAAACCAAACCCTTGATCCTGTCCCGCCAGCCTTTTTTTCAAAATTTAGCAACACAAAATGGGGCTGCGTCTTTGACGCAGGTGTGACTTCATTGCCGGGAAATACGGTATTTAGCATTAATATTTATTCCATGATTAGATGGTCTCACCGACAATCCCTGTTATTCCATTTTTTACATTTAAACATGTAAAACATGTTTAACACTTCAGGTTCAACTGCTGAGGGCACAAGAATTTGCTGTGGATTATTTCAGAACTCGTTTTTCGATTGGATTGGATTCAATTTATTGTCATTGCACTTTTCAGTGCAACAAAATGGTTTAGCCTGCAGTCATAACATAGAATAAATAACAAACACTCAACACAGTTTAAAGTCCCAAAGTCATTGTCTCTTCCCTCCTTGCTCTCCCTCTGCGCTGAGGCAATCCAAGCCTCCGATGTTGCGACCCCACCGGGTGATGGTAAGTAAGTCCCGCGGCTGAATCCGTGCTCCGCAAACGGGCCGGTTCAAACTCCGCGGCCCGGGACGGTCGAAGCTGCCGAAGCTGCCGCCCTCCAGTCCAGCGGACGCAGCTGTAGTTGCGGGAGCTCCGGAAAAACAGGTCACCAACCTGTGACCTGTGAGCTCCCGACGATGTCGTCCACTGGCCCGTGGCCGAGCCTCGGAGGCTCTAAAGTCGGGTCGGAAGTTGGGTCGCACCGCAACCACAGCCCCGAAGTCGGCCAGCCTCGCGTTGGTAAGTCCTGGCTCTGCCTCCGCAGCCGCGAGGTCGGTCGCAGTTGGAGGCCGCCAGCTCCGCGATAGGCCTCAGCGCAGACGGACACGGAGACGGGGGATACGGCAGGAAAGGTTGCACCCCCCCCCCGAAGGAAGAATCAAAAAACATACCACACCCACCCCCCTCACATACACAACTAAATAAACCAAAATAAACTGCAACAACGGGACAAAAGAAAACAAAAAACAGAAAAGACAAACGGACTGCAGGCGAGCCGCAGCTGCAAGACAGCGCCGCCACTTAGACATACATGGTAATGGGTGTATTTAGATTGCATTATAATGTGGCATTTGTTCATGTAATCATTAAAGATGCATTGAAGAAGAAAGAGCTTCTATTTCTTGCATTGCTTTTTACACCCACAATATATCCTTAAGTACCTTAAAGCCTGTACTTTTGTAATGCAGCTTCTACTGTATAAGTGAAATCAAGACAAATAATTGAAACACAGCAAAGTCCAACAAATTAGAAAAAATGATCACATTATCTTTGCTAAAGATCCTGGCTGCAGTGTAAGTATTGGCCAGGAACTGTATTTTATTCAGTTGTTTATTATAACTACATATCTGATATTTCAGACTATCTGATCTGTAATAAAAAAGGTCTACTGGTTGCTATTGAACTGGAACGTGATCTCAGCTATTCAGGCTTGAATGACAATCAGTTGATATTACTTGGATTATTACTACAGCACCCTCCATAATGTTTGGACAAGGACCCATCATTTATTTACTGTATTTCCTTAAGTATGTAGAAATGAAGGCTAATCTAGTTTACTTTTTTGAAAAGAAGTTGCTTTTAAAACCACTGATTTTCTGGCACCCTTGGCTCCACTGCCTTACATATTATCTGTTTGCCAGACCAAAAGAGGTCCTGTAATAATGATACAATACACCTCTGGCCCACTAATTATACCCCTATAGAATTCAACTATGGGAACCGATCCACTGGCTCAGGCCAGGCTGCAGTTCCAGAGCCCCAGTCACAGGGGGCAAATTTGACCTGCTGATCAGAAGTCCGGCCATGGAGGTTGGCTGTGGGAATGGATCTGCTGGCTCCGGCCAGGATGGAGTTCCAGAGCCCCAGCTGCAGTGGGCAAATCCGACCCACCGATCGGCTGCAAGAGTCTCGATGAAGCCGAGAGATCGGCCTCTTCACCAAGCCACGTTTTGGGGGGGATTTCTGGGAGGGAGGGATATCATGTGCGCTCTCATGATTTTGTCTGGATTAAAGGAACATCAGTTGCTGGAAAATCAGTGGTGGATCTGTGTATAATCAAACCATTGATCTTGTATCATTTTTAACTTTAGACAATGATATTCTGAATAACATAGTTGCACATTTGTAATATTGAATTAATGGATGATATTGAATTCTCCCCAGATTTTACCTATTATCTTTTGGTTGTGCGGTACAATTTTCAAGAATTATGTTGCAGAAAGAAAGATCTGTAGGTTGCATTTAGCTGTTCATTTCATCATCTGTACTAATTACTGTTCATCGTTAACAGGGAGTGTGCTGTGATATGGATCTAGTTTGTGTAGAAATACAAGTCATTTATTTTAATATAGATTTCATTGCATGAATTGGCAAATTTGATTTTGACTCTTTTTGGGTGGGGAGGAGCTCCACAACTGCAGAGATACACAGATATTTTTTAACTTTTTGAGAGTTAGTCACAAATCAGTGGAGAATGCAAACTGAATCAATTATTACAAATGAGTCTGCCTGCAGGGATCTACTTGCGAAATTGAACAGTCTTTGTGCTGTGAAATCTGTGAACTGGATCTTTACCTGGCAGTATCCATATTAGGAATAAAGAAGAGGAGATGTGTAACTGCCTGGATCAGCGGGTTCCTGCTACAAGGAGAGGTTGGATAGACATTAGACAATAGGTGCAGGAGTAGGCCATTCGGCCCTTCGAGCCAGTACCGCCATTCAATATGATCATGGCTGATCATCCACAATCAATACCCCATTCCGGCCTTCTCGCCATATCCCCCGACTTCACTTTCCTTATGAGGTCTATCTAACTCTCTCCTGAAAGCATCCAGAGAATTGGCCTCCACTGCCTTCTGAGGCAGAGAATTCCACAGATTCACAACTCTCTGGGTGAAAATGTATTCCCTCATCTCTGTTCTAAATGGCAATAGACAATAGGTGCAGGAGTGGGCCATTCGCCCATTCCACCCTTCGAGCCAGCACCGCCATTCAATGTGATCATGGCTGATCATCCGCAATCAGTACCCCGTTCCTGCCTTCTTCCCATATCCACAGACTCCGCTATCTTTAAGGCCCCTACCTAGCTCTCTTGAAAGTATCCAGAGAACTAGCCTCCACCGCCCTCTGAGGCAGAGAATTCCACAGACTCGCTACTCTCTGTTTGAAATAGAGAGTTGTGAATAAGGGCCTACCCCTTATTCTTAAACTGTGGCCCCTGGTTCTGGATTGTTTTCTCTGGAACATCGGATGTTGAGGGGAGACTTGATAGAAGTAAATAAAATTATGAGAGGCATAAATAGGGTAGACAGTAGGGTATTCAACACTAGAGGGCACGGCTATAGGGTGAGAGGGGGAACATTTCATGGAAATGTGCAGGGTAATTGCCAGCAGTGTGGTGGAGGCAGATGTGACAGTGGTGTTTAGGAGGCTTTTAGATAGGTACATGGAAGTGCAGAGAATAGAGGGATATGGATCATGTGCAGGCAGATGAGATCAGTTTAACTTGACACAAACATTGTGGCCTAAGGCCCCATTTCTGTGCTGTGCTGTTCAATGTTCTAGCTGCCGGTTTGTATTGTTTTCAGTGCTCAAATTATGAACATCTTATCTTCCTAATCCAACAAGTAGTTTTCTTTGCCTATGCAAAAGCATCAAATGTCTGGTAGCCTTACTGATTTATTTCTTCCCAAATGATAATGACTCACTCAATCTGTCCATTACTACAAAATGATTTTTGCTTTAACAGGAAACAGCAGCAGGTTTGAGCTGACCCCTGTCACAGCCGTGAGTGTTCATCTGTTGAATAGTGATGGGACTGAAATCCAAGTGAACGGGCCTATTTGTGTGACTATTCCTCTGCCAGCCAATAGCCGTTTGAAGCATGACGATGCTCTTCCAGCATGGAAGTTTGATAAGAAAATTGGTAAGCAATCTAAAAAATTCCTATCAAAATGTTGGACACTGAAGAAAAGTACTAGTTCACTTTTTCAGCACGTGCATTGCCGAGATGATTTAGAAGATAAATAATGTTTTTCATATTAAATTCGTACTGGTAAGTAAAAAAATCAAACCATTTTATTTTTCTGTTGCCTTTCAAACTTTCATGCCCCTCTTTGGGAAGACAAGGTCTATTTTTATCTTGTCTCCAAAGGCTTTAAATTATTACTTTTGCACTATTGGTATACTTGTATCCTTGCATGCTTAGGCCATTGTAATCAAGGGAATTTTATGGTAATTGTGAATGCCTGCCTCCTACTTAAGACAACTCAAGATACATGGTTAGATGAACAAGAGACTGGAGATGTTGGAATCTAGAATAAAAGTGGCCCAGTCTTGATGCAGGGTCTCCACCCGAAAAGTCCCTTTGCTTCCACAGATAGTACTTGACCAGATGGATTATTCCAGCAGTTTATTGTTCGCTGTACATAGTCAGGCTTTGTCAGTGGCTAATAATAAAAATGAACTGCAGATGTTGGTTTATACCAAAGATAGATGCAAAATGCTGGAGTAACTCAGCAGGTCAGGCAACATCTGTGCAGGAAATTGATAGGTGACTTTCTGGGTTGGGACTCTTCTTCAGTCGGTGGCTAATTGACAATCAAATACAATTTGTAGCAAAGCATCCCATTCATCAAATTTCAATCACTTTCAATCAGCCCTAACGGCATATTTCTATGAAAATGGTGATAGTTACAAAGAGATAAGCAATGTCTGAGTCAATCTAACTTCCGAGAAAGTTATTAGTGCGCATCATAATGAAAGGAAGGGCCCATATGAAAATTAACAAATAAATTTAGTAAATGTACTTGGCAAGTATACTGCACAATGGCCCTGGTAGTAGATCCACAGGCTCACAGCGCTGGAGAGACAGCTTCAATATTGATCTCTGGTGCAGTAGGTGTGGAGTTTGCAAGTTCTCTTGTACGTGCTCTGGTTTCCTCCTACATCCAAAAAACAGGCAAGCTGGTGGGTTAGTTGCTCACTATATATTGTGTGACTGTGTGTGGTAGAGTCTGAAAGGAGTTGCTGACAATAAGGGGAGATTAAAAAATGGGATTAATGTAGGATTAATATAAATGGGTGGTTGTTGGTCAGTGTGGACTTGATGGGCTGAAGGGTCTGTTTCCCTGTTCAACAGTATCGTTTTGACTGTGCTGGTGCTACATGGTATTTCCAGAAATTAGTTTTGTTTTGAAAATCTGAGGACCAATCAAGTCAAAATCTAGTCTAATTTTGGCCTGCGGATTTCCTTTTGATAATCCCTGTGTCCAATTTCTGGTAAATTCTACTTCTCTTTCTGGAACACCAGGTTTCATGTTTCAAGAATAAAAGGGTGCCAGACCCAGTTAAGCTGCCAGTGATTTTATAAAACAGTTTGTGTGTTTATATGTGTGGACATAAACCAAAATGTGCAAAGTATGTTGTTGACCTAAAAGTAATCCAATGCCCACTGGCAAAACTCTGCATGCTTCCTACGTTTAGTTCCGAATTTTCTTTGACACCCTGATGAAATGGTTAAATATGTTTTTCTCTTGTTCCTCTGAATGTTTTTTTTAATCATACATTTGCTCTGCTAAATACTTGTGCTTCTGTTTTACAGTGGCATTCCCTGTCAACTCTGCCATTTCCTTTCACCACCCTAACCCAACAGCCTGTCACTTTCTCTTTAAGTAGATTTCTTTCTCCTTTGTCTTTCTCTCTTCCTGCCTGTTCTGTAACTGACTCCTGTGGTTGTAAACTGGGTCAGTAAACCTTTGATATGTATGACTGATTAGACAAACTTAATGCAGCACCATGCAGAACGGTGGCTACACGTATTATTGCCATATCCAAGACTGAAAGAGGAAATACATGTAAGAGAGGGAAAAAGAAATGTGCTAACATAGCATAACAATAACAGCACCACAGTGGACTTGAGTTCCTAACCGTCCTTTTAAAAATTGTCAAACAGAATGAGATTAAGTAGGTGATCTTCCATTGCCATTGTAGTACACGTTGAAGGACAGGAGACATAAAGTGAAAGGTCATTTTCAGGGACAATATGTTCAATGTCATCTCAAGCTGAAAGTTGAAAAGATAAAGAATTAAGACTAAAATCTGCACTTAGGTTTCCACGTTAAGTCGAGTTTACTATTGAGATAGGGGTACGATGAAAATTTCCCATTCAGCAGCGTCACAGGCACATACTCAGACAAATGCACTAGAACAAATTATACCTAAATTACACAACATTTCTAAAAGAACGAAGGCTGTGCCAAAAAAACAAGACATCAGTGCCAAACGCCATCAGAGATTTAAAGAAATGTCCGTGGAAATACAACGGATGGGCTATAGTGTTCAGTTGTCAAGGTGGGATTAAGGATGTGCGGGTCGGTTCAGGAACCTGCCTCGCCTGCAGCGGGTTCGTGTTTTGACTTTTTTGGGGTTTTTTTAGTTTGTCCAAAAGTATGTTTTAATGTTTCTCTGTATGTCTTGTGTGGGGGGTGGTGGGGGGGAATCGGAGGAAACCGTATTCAGGCACATACCTCGACGGACAGGCGACTTTCTTCCTTCTCGCTTCTTCGTCCACCTCCTCGCGGCCTCACAGCTAGTTTTGTGCAGCCTTTCCCGGAGTCTGGCCCAGAGCTTCAGCTGCGGCATAGCAGAGACTTTAACATCTCGGGCCCAGAGCTTCAGCGGCGGTGCAGCGGGGACTGTAAGCGCTCCGACATCTGGAAGCCGTGGTCTGTGGAGCTTCTGGCGGCAGGCGTGGAGCGGACTTTACTTACCATTGTGGAGCAGGCGATCCCTCGCCGGGGGTTGCCGGAGAAGAGCTCCGACCGCCAGCCTGCGGCCTACAACATCTGGAAGCCGCGGTCTCCGGTAAGGAGGTGGCCAATTTGGGCGCTCCGGGTGTGCTCGACCTGTCAGGACATCGGCTTTCTGACCATCCCGACCAGAGGGCTTTGACATGAGGCCGTCCGTAGCAGCGACTGCGGAGGGTCAGGGCCTTGTTCACGGGTGAACAAGGGAGGAGGAGGTGGACTGTCTGAACTTTATTGCCTTCCACCACAGTGAAGAATGCTGTGGTGGATGTCTGTGTTGAATTACGTTGTATTGTGTCCTTTTTTAATTGTAACGCTGCATGGTAAATTACATTTCACTGCACCTTATGATGCATGTGACAAATACATTTGAACTTTGAACCTTGATAGCTGTAGGAAAGTAGTTATTTCTGAACCTGGTGGTGTGTTACTTCAGGTTTCTGTAGCTCCTGCCCGATTGTAGGTGAGATAAGACAACATGTCTCTGATGGTGGGGATCCTTAATGATACCCAGATAAAATGGTTAAATATGATTTGTTTTTTTAAACAGCTAATTAAAAAGAAGGGCACCGACCCTCAGCGTCACCTAGCCATGTTCTCCAGACCTGCTGAGTTACTCCAGCACTTTGTGCGTGCCTTTCTTTCCTTGATGATCATTGGAACCTTCTTGAGGAAGTGCTTCATGTAGACGCTTTCAATGGTGGGGCGGGCTGTGCCCAAGATTGTCCGAGCTGAGTCCATCACTGTCTGCAGTCTTTTGGGTTCCTGTGTGTTAGAATTGTCATCCCAGGCCATGAGCAATTACTCAGGATACTTTCGATAGCATACATATTTTTCTTACGTTTAATTCACAGTAACTCAGAATGTTATTAAAAGCCATGATTCCACCGATATTTTGTAACTGCTGTTAAGAAAAGTAAGTAAGTAATTTTATTGGCCAAGTATTCACATACAAGGAATTTGCCTTGGTGCTCTGCCACAAGTAACAACATGACATATAGTGACAGTTATGAATGACTCAGAAAACACTAAACATTAATAATAATAAAACATTAATGATAAAACACCATTGCTTTGTAGGGTTTTCACAGACGACACAAACGAACAAACACATAAAAAACAGTAAGGAGCAGTACAAGTGTTCAAGAAGGAACTGCAGATGCTGGAAGATCGAAGGTACACAAAAATGCTGGAGAAACTCAGCGGGTGCAGCAGCATCTATGGAGCGAAGGAAATAGGCAACGTTTCGGCCCGAAACGTCGCCTATTTCCTTCGCTCCATAGATGCTGCTGCACCCGCTGAGTTTCTCCAGCATTTTTGTGTACCTAAGGAGCAGTACAATGTGGCCGCCATCGTCGGCGCCAGCAGCAGCAGCAGCAGCAACACTGCAAGCAGCTACACAGGATTGTATTATTAGTAATGGAACATGGAATTAATGTAAATTATTTATATGGCTCAGTTTATTCGTTCCCCTCGTAATGAGGTACTACATTGCATTCAAAATCGCAGAATATTTTGGCTGTAAAGGAGTCAAAATATCTCAATCTCGTTCATGACGTTGTAGGCAGAAATTGGAAGTATAATTTTTACCATCATTCTTAAGCTGTGCCTTTCAAACTGGATTTTAACCTCATTTAAAGTTGCAATAATCTCTAATTCGTGTTAGTCCACCTATTTAGTTGTTTACTGGCTTAAGATTTAAGACTCCAGGGACTATCAATGGAGGTTTTAGGTTGTCCATGCTTATGTTCTTCAATATTTCATATTTTTCAACTAAAGGAATGGTGTCAATATTAATTCCAGAGAAAAGCTGTCCGGGATATGCCATAAAAGTATGAAGCCAAGTTATTTTTTTGAACTAATTTCCCTCTAACACCAAGCACAAAAGCACAAAAGCACAAAAGAAATCAAACATACTGTAACTGGAGTGGATGGTTGTATGAGGCAGCTTATAATGTGTATTGTCCTGCAAGGATGCCAGAGATTTTAAAAGGTAAGTAGTTTTACTTTATGACATGCTGCATCCTTCACACATCTTGGGAGCCTTGCCAGAGTAGTAATATTTCAGATGAGGGAGGCCAAAAGAGGGATGTTCATATCTCTGCCAAAACACATATGTTGAAAACGTTGTCCTGGACCTTGGCCAGATTTAAACAATAATCTTTGCTAAACATGCAAGGATTATTCCAAGTAGCTGTGCAACGGATACTGTTAATGAAAATGTAACAAGGAAAATGAATAATTAGTCACACATTTTGTAGAATGGCTCTTAATTATAATATTGAAATATTCCTGGTGGAATAGAGAATGCATTTCACCAGATCTGCTTCAGACTGAACCAGTTAAGCTCACATCATAAATGAGACCACTAATCATGGCCTAAATTCACGAGTCAGTGGGTGTATAAACGATGTCAGTAGCATCTGCACAGAGGAATTGATCTGATCAAAAGTATATTGATGGACAGTGCTCTCGTGTACTGAACCACTTGAAGGCAAAAGGCAGCCCAAAGGGAAAATCTTCAGAGTTTGAAATCCATTCTGTCCTTTTACCAAGTGAGAGGAAGGATGTTGTTAAGCTGGAAAGAATGCAGAGATTTATGAAGATGTTGCCAGGATTTGAGCTGAGCAATAGGGAACGTTTGACTCTATTAATAAGACTTTATTTCTTGGAGCGTAGGAGGCAGAGTGGTGATCTTATAATGATGTATAAGATTATGAGGGGAATAGATAGATAGATAGATGCACTGTCTTTTGCACAGAGTAGGGTAATCAAGGACCAGAAGACATAGGTTAAAGGTGAGAGGGAAAAGATTTTATAGGAACCTAAGAAGCATCTTTTTCACACGGAGGGTGGTGGATATGTGGAATGAGTTGCAAGAGGAGGTAGTTGAGGCAAGTACTATAACACCATTTAAAAGACATTCTGACTGGTACATAAATAATGTAGGCAGGCAGGTGGGACTAATGTAGATGGAGCATCTTGATCGGAATGAAGATGTTGGGCCAAAGGGCCTGTTTCCTTGCTGTATGACTCTATATCTACAAACACTTTGTATAGGTAGGAGAATGCGGTTGAGAGGGAACGATGATCAGCCATGATTGAATGGCAGAGTAGACTTGATGGCTCAAATGGTTTAATTCTGCTCCTATGACTTATGCTCTTTCAAATAGACAATATGGCTGATCATTTGAATCTTTTTCCAGTAGCATTCTCTGCCATCTCAAACTTTAAGAAAGTTTTCCTTGAATTACATAATCTGATTTTTAATAGGAATCACACCCATAATTTTATTTACAGGTGAAGTAGAGTCCATAGGCATAGTTAATTAAGGAAATTAGACTGCGTGAAGGCAGATATGCAAATTAAATGGCATAATGGTTACCTTGGGTTGCAGTGCCTGTTCCTGTTCTGTACTATTCGATGTGTTCATGGGATGTATTGGCAGAGTTCATCATAGGGTTCTACCTTGTTCCAAAAGTAACATGGCACCTTCCCATGTAATCAGATCACCATGCTCTAGCATTGTTTCTTTTGAGATCAAATCCAAGTTGCCAAATCGAAGTACCTGGCTTTGATGTTAGGCCCTGGATGTTAAGAGGGTGGAGGGGGAAAAATAGATCTGCCATGATCGAATGGTGGAGCAGACTCGATGGGAAGAATGCTGGCTTTATCTTGCACAAAACATTATTCCCTTATCATGTATCTGTACACTGTGAATGGCTCGGTTCTAATCATGTATTGTCTTTCCGCTGGCTGGTTAGCAAGCGACAAAAGTTTTTCACTGTACCTCGATACACGTGACAATAAATCAAATGGAATGGCATAATTCTGCTCCTATATCTTATCGTCTTAAGCATAAAAAGATTGTTTAGCAAGATACACCTTTTTTGTATCCTAAAAGAAAGATGTTATGCTTTTACAATACTCTTGGCCTTCTTAAAACAATGTGGAACCATGCCTTAGTGAACAGGAACTGGATCAGATGCTGCAGGAAAATTAATATTTATCAGTTAAAAAGCACAAATCGTTTTTGTCCTTGAAGGTTTCAGAACTATAGGGCTTAACTCTGCAAAAAGGGAAATTGTGAAGGTTGCAGCAGAACATTTTGCAAAACAGTGGGGAAATTGACTACTTTGCCTCAATAAAAAGCTGAAGCAGGAGGTTTAGAATTTAGCAATACTGCGTGGAAACAGGCCATTTGGCCCACCGTCCATGCAGACAATCGATCACACGTACACTAGTGCTATGCTATCCTATCATACACATTGGGAGCAATTTACAGAAGCCAATTAACCCCCCCCCCCCCCCCATCCTATATGTCTTTGGAATATGGGAAGAAATTGGAGCACCCGGAGGAAATCCACGCAGTCACGGGGAGAACGTGCAAGCCCAGACAGCTCCGTAGTCAGGATCGAACCCTGGTCTCTGGTGCTGTGAGGCAGCAACTCTACCACTGCGCCACTGTGCCGCCCATAAAGATTATTTGACCACATGGTGCCAGAGGTAACATTCCATGGGTGTGTCCAGCAGAACCTTCCTTGAACCATCCAAACACTGGTCAAGTCCTTGTATTTGAGCCATTTGAAAGTAGATTCAACAGGGTAAGTGATTTTCTTTTTCAACTGATATCATACCTTATGGATAATTATAGTTTTAAAAGTCCAGAAAGTGAATATTAAGCTTTAAAGTTCTAAACAATCTAGGGCCGGTACTGTAGCGCAGCGGTAGAGTTGATGCCTTACAACGCCAGAGACCTGGATTCAATGCTAACTATGGGTGTTGTCTGTACGGAGTTTATACGTTCTCTCTTCTTCTCCTCTGCTATCAAGTTCACCTCTACCCTATTGTGGACAATGGACTTTGGTTCTGGAACTGACAGACTACTATGCTGATATGCAGAATATAGTTATCAGCAAAATTCTGCACTCTATCTTCCCCTTTGTACTTGAGCTTGACTTGAATGTGTTTATGTATAGTATTATTTGATCTGACTGGATACCAAGCAAAACAAAGCTCTTCATTGAGGCTCAATACATGTGACAATAATAAATCTAAACCTAATCTCTCCCAAAATATTCTCCTCCGCTAGAACTATTGTCCATAAGAGAAAAACAACTCAACAGTGGGCCAGACACGGATCTCTGGAGAACACGGATAGGTGATGTTTCAGATTGTGACCCTTCTTTGTTATAATTTCTGTTCTTTTTCCCCCCTCCATCACCAGCAACCGTGTCAAACCATTCTGTCCTACTCCTGTCATGCTTGTCACTAAAAATCTGTTGGTAATTAGTAATTGATGGTGATGTGATTGACTGCACATTAATCAGCTTGAAATGTCTAATTACTCTATGCATAGCACAGAGGTTACCCACAGTCTATGTTATATTGTGGTGCATAATGCTACCTGCATATGGCAGGTGTTATTACATGCCACTTTTGTTGTTAAATTTACAATCTACTTATTGAACAGATTTTTAAAAACCGCATTTAGTTTAAGTTAGAGATACAGTGCGGAAACAGGCCCTTCAGCACACCGAGTCCATGCCGACCAGCAACACCATACGCTAACACTATCCTACACACTAGGGACAATTTACAATTATACCAAGCCAATTGACCTACAAACCTGTACGTCTTTGGAGTGTGGGAGGAAACGAGATCCCGGTGAAAAGCCACGCAGGTCATGGGGAGAAAGTGCAAACTCTGTGCAGACAAGCACCCGTGGTCAGGATCGAACCTAGGTCTCTGGTGCTGTAAGGCAGCAACTCTAATGCTGCACCACCATGCCGCCCACATTGTAAATGATCTAAAATTAAATAAGGCAAAGGACCATTTCTAATATTTTAATGTAAGTTTATAGAAAAGTTGTAAGCCAGTAGTTTTTGAGGAGGGTTTCGGTGAATTAGATGCATATTGCCATACTTGAGGAACTGGTTAGAGAGTCAACTCATTATATGCATTATAATAATTAGGGATATTCATTTTTGCCAAAGAAAAACATATATACTGACAATAAATAGATGTAATTGAACAATGTGAGCTAAATTGCTACTTGAAGCAGTGGTTAGAGGTTCCAAATTCTAATTTAGGATATGATCTTCTACATATAGAACATTAAATGGCAGGATTGATATTTCCTGCTGTGGGAATTGTGTATACGAGACCAACTCAGTGTCTAGAGATGGTAGCTGATGAGATTAGTGCTGATGCAGGCATTTTCTTGCTTGTTAATAACATTCCGAAATAACTTCAAATGTTCTGTGAATCTCAGCTTTCAGCAGCGTCATTTGCAAAGAACACTCACAAAAATAAAAGCTAGCAAATTATGTCATAGGTTTCTCATTAAAATCACGTAAAGTTGTGAATTTGAGAAATAATTTTCTTGCTCATCTATGTCCAGTGGACAATGTGGCTTATGGTTCTTTGCAGACATTAATGATTGAAAGAAAATGTACATGGATCAGGTTTAAGTGCAGCATAGAGTCATAGAGTGATACATGTGGAAACGCCCTTCAGCCCAGCTTGCCCACACCGGCCAACATGTCCCAGCTACGCAAGTCCCAACTGCCTGCACCTAGTCCATATCCCTCCAAACTTGTCCTATCCATGTACCTGTCAAACCTCTTCTGAAACGTTGGGATAGTCCCAGCCTCAACTACCTGCTCTGGCAGCTTGTTCATTACTCCCACCACCCTTTATCCGCATGTCCAGAAAAACTCAGTTGGTCACGATTGCTTTGCTGCCTGTCCCGCTGAGTTACTCCAGCACTTTGTGTCTTTTTTTGTATACTGGCATCTGCAGTTACCTGTTTCTAGGTTTAATTGCACATCAGTTTTTGAAAACATTTGTCGTCTTGATCTTCGTTTGGTTGAACATCATTACTACAACTGCATGGGGCATCAACGAGGCCACCACTGGACACGTACAGTTGTAGTCACATTTAGGGAAGGAAAATGTTTCCTTTGAGAAGCTTGCAAGCTAGATGCAGTAAAGAGCTGTCGGCTGGCAAAGGATAACACAATCTGATCCAAGGGTTAGTTCCATAGGACAGAGATGGGGAAGAATTTCATTTAGAGGATGCTGAATCTTTGGATCTCCGTACCCCAGAGAGCTGTCAATACTGAGTTTTGAAAAATGAGATCAATTTTTAGATCTCGGGGGAATGTGGAGTTATAGGCATAACATCGGAGAGGGAAGTTGATGTCAATGGTTTAATCAGGCCTGATCTTTCTGAATGGCAGAGCAGGCTCAGTGGCCTATTCTTTCTTTAGATGGATGGATTCATAACTTCACTCTTCCAGTGCAAAAATAGACACAACCATACTAAGTTGTAAACCACAGGTGAAGCCTGCTTTGTTGTAACTGCAGCTGTAAAGTGTCCAGGTTTGGACAAAGGGTGAAGATACACCTGAGCTCAGTGGTTTCTCATTGAAGATGCATGGTGCAAATATAGCCCTCGGAAGAATGGGAACTGCCATGCACTGTAGTGTGTTTATGTGAAGAGATTATGCTGGCAGTGTACATTTTTGTTGTTATTCCTCCTTATAAAATGGGATGACCATTAATTGGAATTTGGTATAGTCATTATTGTGAATTATTGACAGCTCCAAACTGCTGCTGGTGAAACAACGTCCTCCAGTACTGTTGTGGTTGGGAGTTCCAGCATTTAGACGAGCAGCAAGGTAGGACCAGCAATATATTCGGTAGTGCAGTAAATCCTCACTCTAACAGACCATGGGGGGGGAAGAGGTGTTGTCAGTTATTGCCGATTGTACGCTATAACTGAGTAAGGGATTACCATTGCATAAATAGTAGAAACATATAACGACAAATGCTGGTTAAAGGATACAAAGTGCTGGAGTAACTCAGCAGGACAGGCAGCATGTCTGGAGAACATGGATAGGTGACGTCTCGGGTCCAGACCCTTCTTCAGACTGTTGGTCTGGAACTGGACCTGGAATCCAGGTGAGTTGATAGTTGGGGAAGAGGCGAGGAGGCTCCTTTTCATATCTCTCGTTTCCCTCTCCCCCGACTCTGCCTGAAGAAGGGTCTCGACCCGAAATCTCACCTAGTCCTTTTCTCCAGCGATGCTGCCTGACCCGTTGACTTACTCCAGCTTCTTGTGTTCTCATGTGCCTGGTGCCCTTGTCATCCTCAGCAGCAGAGACGTGGATTCGGGAGATGTTGTTAGAGTGGTTGGGCTTGTAATTACTGTGCTTTTGGTAGATAACATGCACTGAGTCATTGTGCGGTGGTGGTGGAGCGGATGAATGATTAGCACAGTTCATTGGTGCCAATCAGAAGCAGACTTGAAGGGCCATTATGTTCATCAAAACAGAGAGCATCAGATTTCTGGGCCTTAACAGAATTGTGGGATATGGGGATAGTGGTGCTGAGGTGAAAGACTAGCCATTATCATCATCAATGACCATGTGTCCTATTCCTGCTTATATTTCTTAAGTTTTTTGTTCTGGAAGGCATCCAGCTTGTTGAGATTGGTTGGAACTGCACACGTGTAGGCATGATCGCTAGACATGAAAACATCGAAGAAGGAGCCTTCCTGTTAAATTGGTGCCTCAGACTCCCTGGAGGCAGGGCCTGCAGGTTGCTGAGCACTTTATTTTCCCATACAAAGAGATCTAGTTGTCCGAGTGCATGAAACACAAAGGGCTGGTGTGTCAGTGGAATAAATATTTATGATGGTTTATGGACTGTTAACCTTTGTTGCAAAGGATGGGTAACATGATTGCAGGTAGGTTTGGATGCAGCTTCATAAGATGTTGGTGATTTGTTGCCTGGCATAGTATGCATTATTTTGGTCTCCAATTTTCGGAATGACATGTTTGTGGTGGACTAGTGTAGAGATGGGCTCATAGAACATGGAATGGTGCTGAAGTGGAACAAGCCCTTAAGAAAATGTAGGTATGTTACAATACCTACATTCAGTGGCGCTGCAGTTCTGCAACTGGCCGTGTGCGCGACTTTGGCGCCTGTGAGGGGGGGGGGGGGGGCCCGATTAAAACGTCGTTTTCTCCTGCCTGTCCGAGATATATTTTCTCGGGCTGCCAGGTGATGCAGAAAAATCATTCCGAAGTCCGTTCTCTGAATTTTTTTTTTAAATCGCTGGAGTAAAATAAAAAAGCGACTTCTAACGCCGACAACAGGACGGATCTCATGTAGGGGACAAAACATAAGGTATGTTGTTTAGTTTACATATAAACTTGTTTCTTAGGATGACTTTAATCCAAATTTCATTGGCGAAAATGTGATTTTGGCCCCATACGAACCGGCAGTGTTTTTCCTGCCGATATGGGGTTCAATTCACTGCAACTGCAACGTTCCAATCGATCGCGTTCCACAAAAACCCACTCACAAGATGATTTAAATGGCCATTAATTTACAGGAATTAAACATTAAAATCCTTCCATTTGGCCTATAAATTCATGACAATGAGATTTAAAAATCATGTTATATTGTAAATTCTTGTGTGAATGTTATTTGGACACTTAGGCTATTTAAAAATGTTAACCTTTTCTTAAGAAATGGATAGATGTTTAGATCTAGTAATTGAATTTTGTAAGCACTGAATTAGGTAACTAACTAATTATATGCTTTAATTTCAGTTCATCCAAGTAAGATTGTTTCATATTTGTTTCAGAATGCTTCAATCTATAATAATTGAAAATTTCTTTCAGTTCTCTTAATTTTTAAGAAAGTTATAGGCTTTTGACTGTCCTTGATCACAGCTTTTGTGTTAAGCCAATGGAAAAGCAATATGCTAATTTCCGAGTATGAAAATGTCCATAACTTTTTTAATACTGAAGATATGAAAGTGAATTAGGTGTCAAATTAAACTTTTTTTTATGCTTTATCTGATGGGATAAATTGCAGACTTGATTTTTTAAATCTCAAAATGTTGTAACATTGCTAGAAAATCTAAGTTTATCTCTTCTGCCTGCGCGTGAACCATATACAATACAATACAATAACACTTTATTAGCCAAGTATGTTTAGCAACATACAAGGAATTTCATTTGCCAAGTCAGTCATACAAATAAAAAGCAACAGAACACACAAAATACATTTTAACATAAACATCCACCACAGTGACTCCTCCACATTCCTCACTGTGATGGAAGACGAAAAAAAAGTTCAATCTTTTCCCTTGTTTGTGCACCCGCGGGTTGGGGGCCTCGAGCCCTCCGTTGACGAGACGATCTTATGATTTGATGAGACGGGCCCTCCGCGTCGGGGTGATCACTCCTGCATCAAGAGGGTATCTCAGCTACCCTGCGCCGAGCGATTGAACCCGGTATCAGAGCTTGTCGAACCTTCTGCATCATTCCCGAGAGTATGATCTCTTGATGGTAAAGTCCGCAGGCCGCCGTTGGAGCGATCCCAAGCAAGGGATTGGCTCCGATGGTAAGTCCACGCCCCGCGGTGGGGCTCAAAGTCAGTCCCGAGCGAGGCCTCCAGCTCCAAGATATTGCACCATCTTTGAATAGCCATATGTGCCTATCTGAAAGCCTCATAAATGCCACTATTGTATCTGCTCCATCACCACCACCTCAGACAGCGCATTCCAACACCCATCACTCTCTGTGTAAAACGCACCACACATCTTCTTTAAACCCCACACCCCTGACCTTAAAGCTAGTCTTTGACATTTCCAGCCTGGGAAAAAAACATTCTAACTGTCTACCCTCTCTCTGCCTCTTCTTATACATTTATCGGGTCACCACTCAATCTCTGATGCTCCAGAAAAAACAATCCAAGTTTGTCCAACATCTCCTTAAGCTCTCTAATCCAGTTAGCATTATGGTAAACCTCTTCAGTGCCTCTCCAAATTCTTATCTTTCCTATAATGAGTTGACAAGAATTGCACAAAACACTCAGAGTGTTCTGTGATGTTTTCTGATGATGAAGGCATCACAATAATAAGGAAGGTTAGAGTGGGCCTGTACATATTGTTCAGATGAATGAGAGGTGATCTTATTGAAACATATGATTCTGAACGGGACTGATGAGCTGAAAGCTGAGCAGTTGTTTCCCCTGATACAGATATCCAGAACTAGAGGGCAGAGTTTCAGAATAAGGTGTCGTCCATTTCAAATAGACTGGTGAGAATTTTGTTCTTAGAGGGCTGAGGTTCTTTGGCATTCTCTATCCCAGAGAGCTGTGGAGGCAGGGTCCCAGATGATGATTCAAGGATAAATAGGCTGATGATTGAACTACGAGGAGTTGACAAGTATGGAGGCAGTGCGAAAGTAGTGGTGAAGCTGCAGTTGAATCACACTCTACCTTATTGAATGTTGGAGGGGTTTAATTAACCAACTGATTTATTTCTGCTCCTGTTTTGTATCTTCTTGTAATACATTGTACTTCCCTGTCAGGCACGGAAATCGCTATCAAAATATGGAGGGGACTGGGGGACAGGGGGGACACAATTTTTTGGCAGCCGCGCGCGCGCATGCGCGAGGCTTCGGAGGCTCAATCCAGCGCTAAATGCAGCTCAACTCTGCCTGTCTCGCCGGGTTAACCTACAACCCTGCCTGGACTGACGGGACACCAGCGCTGCTTCTCCGCGCTGGCTGTGGGCCTGGGGCACCACTCCCATCTGACTCCCGACCTCTCTGGTCACCCGTGGGGGGGGAGGGCACTCGTGTGGGGACGGGACAGCGCCGGAGACCCGGGATCGATCCTGGCTGCGGATGAAACGCAGGTCTGTGCCGAGAGTGTTTTGCGCCTCTCCCTCCTCCAATCACCGCGCTGAATCATCATGTCCCGCCCCCGACATCTCTCTCGTCCAATCGGCGCCCTCGATCAGTAATCCAACACCACTGTCTCGAGGAAAGCGGAGATTTCATCGGGTTTTAAAAACCGGATGACAAAAACTTGGTGGGGACTGTCCCCCAACTCTCAAAACAGAGGGGGGACGTGTCCCCCCGGGATTTCCGGCCCTGCTCCCTGTATAAAGATTTAAATGCCTTTTGTGGGTGTTCTTGCAGATAGCATCACTTGAGAATTGATGTCATTTTATGTCACGGTATGTGTCTAGAGAACTCCACAAGCACTATTGGTATCACAAGATCCAATCAGTATAGTTTAGTTTAGAAATACTGCGAGGAAACAGGCCCTTCGGCCTACCGAGTCCGCACTGACTGCAATCCCCGCACATTAACATTATCTTACACCTACCAAGGACAATTTACACTTATACTAAGCCAATTTTACCAAAATACCTGTATGTCTTTGGAGTGTGGGAGGAAACTGAAGATCACAGAGAAAACCCATGCTGTCACGGGAAGAACGTACAAACTCCTTTCCTTATTAATAAAATACATTTCAAGAGTGTATGAAAAAGTTCCACCATGCTACAAACTCTCTCAGCTATTAGAGTCACACAGCACAGAAACAGGCCCTTCGGCCCAACGTCCATGTCGACCAAGATGCCCCAAACAATCTTCCTGATATAGTAGTGGCCAGAGGATCTGGGGTGACAGAGGAACTGAAGGAAATCCACATTAGGCAGGAAATGGTGTTGGATAAACTGATGGGACTGAAGGCTGATGGTCTGCATCCCAGGGTACTTAAGGAAGTGGCTCTGGAAATCGTGGATGCCTTGGTGATAATTTTCCAATGTTCTATAGACTCAGAATCAGTTCCTGTGGATTGGAGGGCAGCTAATGTTATCCCACTTTTTAAGAAAGGCGGGAGAGAGAAAACAGGGAATTATAGACCAGTTAGCCTGACATCGGTGGTGGGGAAGTTGCTGGAGTCAATTATAAAAGATGAGATAGCCGCACATTTGGATAGCAGTAACAGGATCGGTCCGAGTCAGCATGGATTTACGAAGGGGAAATCATGCTTGACTAATCTTCTGGAATTTTTTGAAGATGTAACTAGGAAAATGGACAAGGGAGAGCCAGTGGATGTAGTGTATCTGGACTTTCAGAAAGCATTTGATAAGGTCCCACATAGGAGATTAGTGGGCAAAATTAGGGCACATGGTTTTTGGAGAAGAGTGCTGACATGGATAGAGAAGTGGTTGGCAGACAGGAAACAAAGAGTAGGGATTAACGGGTCCCTTTCAGAATGGCAGGCAGTGACTAGTGGGGTACCGCAAGGCTCGGTGCTGGGACCGCAGCTATTTACAATATACATCAATGATTTGGATGAAAGGAGTCAAAGTAACATTAGCAAATTTGCAGATGACATAAAGCTGGGTGGCAGTGTGAACTGTGAAGAGGATGCTATGAGAATGCAGGGTGACTTGGACAGGTTGGGGGAGTGGGCAGATGCATGGCAGATGAAGTTCGAAGATGAAATGTGAGGTTATCCACTTTGGTAGCAAAAACAGGAAGGCAGATTACTATCTAAATGGCGTCAAGTTGGGAAAAGGGGAAGTACAACAGGATCTGGGGGTCCTTGTACATCAGTCTATGAAAGATAACCATGCAGGTACAGCAGGCAGTGAAGAAAGCGAATGGCATGTTGGCCTTTATAACAAGAGGAATCGAATATAGGAGCAAAGAGGTCCTTCTGCAGTTGTACAAAGTCCTAGTGAGACCACACCTGGAGTATTGTGTGCAGTTTTGGTCCCCTAATTTGAGGAAGGACATTCTTGCTATTGAGGGAGTGCAGCGTAGGTTTACAAGGTTAATTCCCTGGATGGCGGGACTGGCATATGCTGAGAGAATGGAGCAGCTGGGCTTGTACACTCTGTTTAGAAGGATGAGAGGGAATCTCATTGAAACATAAGATTGTTAAGGGCTAGAGGCAGGAAACATGTTCCCGATGTTGGGGGAATCCAGAATCAGGGGCCACAGTTTAAGAATAAGGAGTAAGCCATTTAGAATGAAGACGAGGAAACACTTTTTCTCACAGAGAGTGGTGAGTCTGTGGAATTCTCTGCCTCAGAGGGCGGTGGAGGCAGGTTCTCTGGATGCTTTCAAGAGAGAGCTTGATAGGGCTCTTAAAAATAGCGGAGTCAGGGGATATGGGGAGAAGGCAGGAACGGGGTACTGATTGGGGATGATCAGCCATGATCACATTGAATGGCAGTGCTGGCTCGAAGGGCCGAATGGCCTACTCCTGCACCTATTGTCTATTGTCTATTTTTTTATAGCATTTTATTTTTTTCCTATAGGTTCAGATTTTTTTATCATCTTAAAGTCTTGAATGACCAGTTTCTTATTGAATTTGCCATTTGAGATGGTTTTGAAGTTAAACTGGTTCATAAGAACCACGTTCATGTGTTAGGTGGTCGTATTAATCTGGAATAGATGTTCTCTTTCAAAAGCCAATCACCCGCCTACATCTGGTTAAACATGCTCCATGAATAAACTTGTGGCTCGTTAAACCCAAGTCCAACGTTTGCAAACATTTACCTGATTTATATCCAAATTAAATTGGACACAGTGATTTATCGAACTCCTGGGATCAGTCATTTCAGTTAAGCAGGAAGCCATTTGTGATCAGAATCTTAGAGATTCATTGATGTACAGACTTTAATAGATGACGTTATTTGAGGTAGGAATAAGTATTCCAAGTGCAGCAGCATCCATTGAAGGCGACGCTTCCGATTACACCACGATGGGTTAAAATAAGAATGCCAAAAAGGCTTGCTTAGACATTCTACTAAATTATTTTCTCCTTGAATACTTTTTGTTAGATATTTCCGTATTAGTTTCCTCAGTTATAGAGTTATACAGGATGGAAACAGTGCCTTCAGACAAATGTGACCATGCTGACCAAGGTGCTCCATCTGTGCTAGTCCCACCTGCCCACATTAGGCCCATATCCCTCTAAACCTCTCCTATCCATGTACCTGTCCAAATGTATTTTAAATTTCATTATAATATCTGCCTCAACTAATTCCTCTGACAGCTGTTTCCATATACCCAGCACCCTCTGTGTGGAAAAGGTTGGCCCCTGGGTTGCTATTAAATCTTTTCATTCGTACCTTAAACCTTAGTCCTCTTATTCTTGATTCCCCTACTCTAGGTAAAAGACCATGATTTTATACCTCTCTATAAAATCACCCCTCGGGCTCCTGTCATGCAAGGAATAAAATCCTAATCTGCTCAACCTCTCGCTATAACTCAGGCCCTCAATTCCTGGCAACATTCTCGTAATTCTTCTCTGTACTCTTTCCGGCTTATCAAATCCTTCCTGTAGCAGGCTGACCAAAACACAGCACTCCAAATGCAGCCTCAACAGCATCTAGTTAAACTGCTAGAAAATGGCTAATTTATACAAGGTATGAATTGTTGGGCCATCTTACTTGTTCAGTGATAGATTACTGACCTGATTAAGTGCAGGACTGTCAAAAGTCAAAGTCAATTTTATTCATCACATGCACCCGAAGGTGCAGTGAAATGAATTTGCCAGCAGCGATACAATCAAAAAGAACACACAATACACAATAAGATTTAACACAAACATCCACCAAAGCATTCTTCACTGTGGTGGAAGGCACAAAGCTCAGTCAGTCCTCCTCCTTGTTCAATCGTGGTCGGAGCCATGAACCCTCCGTAGTCGCCGTTACAGACAGCCCGATATATAGGCCCTCTCGTTGGGATGATTGAAACTCCGACGTTGGGATGGTCAAACACACTCCGCGGCTTGGAGGTCCCGAATCGGCACTTTCCTACCAGAGTCCGTGGCTTCAGGATGTTGTAGGCCGCAGGCCAGCAGTCGGAACTCTTCTCCGGGAATCCCCGGTGAAGGATCCCAGGCTCCGGATGGTAAGTCCACGCCACGCCCGTGGCTAGAACATCCGCAGATCGGAGCACTCCTAAATGTCGCCTATCTGTCGAGGAGGTGACTAAAAGCGGTTTCCCCCCTTTCCCCTCCCCACCACCCCCTACACAAGACACATCAAGAGACACTAAAACAAACATTTGGGCACACTTAAAAAAAACAAAAAATGTCGAAATAACGAACACGCTGCTGGTAGGGCAGCCGACTCGCAGCGCCATCACTGACCGAAAATTAATTGCTGAAATAAGGATTTGGAAAGAACATGCTCGCTGTGCATAATTATTATGGTGGCATCACAGTGGAAATGGAAAATGTGGTTCTGTCACGCTAAAGCAATTAACATGACAAATGCCTCAAGAAAAAGTCACAAGTTCACCCTTGTCTGGCTGCACAACTTGAATTTTGAGAAACCATTGTCACTAAGTTAAGAAATTAGTCATAGATTCCCTGTGAACATTGCCGAGGATGAGTGGTAGCAGAAAATGGTGTAACTCTTTTGAATGAGCACAGAGCATATTGATTTGACACAGGTCTTTGGCTAGGGAGTTAAAGATATCTCTATACTTATAAAACTTTGATCTTGAATGTGTATTTATTTGTGTGTGATGTGCGTGTGCGTTTCACATCTCCTCAAAAACACGACGCGCTAATGGCGAGATTTATACATATTCCGATAGAGATTGTCAAAAATTGCCTTATCTGAAAATGTCATGTATTATTTCCGAGTTATTTATGAAAATGTTCACAAATCTCACGTAACTTAGAAAATAAACGAGATGATCTCGCTGATGACATCACAATGGATCTGGCTGCCTGCCTCTGCTCGCGCTGCGAGTGATGTCACCCCTATTCTGTCTTCTGTACTTCTTGGCTTCTTAACTTTCACACCTTTAAATTTGTCACTTAGCGTTTTTAAACTGCTGCTCAGGTCGTTCCGCGCACTCTGCTGGGCTCCTTGAAGTTCTAGAACATTGCGGCGGCGTGAGGGTGCGGAGCAGCGTGGTGCTCTGGGAGAAGCCGTCTATGGAAACTTGCGATTCCTCCATCGATCGCAGGGACTTGGGGAATCGTGACGCCGTTGACCCCGCAGCCCACTCACCCACAGCCTGTTTGCCCGCCCGGCTCCCCTCCTCCTCTCCCCCCCTCCTCCGATCACACCCCCTCCTCTACCCCACCTCCTCCTATACCCACCTTCTCCCCCTCCCCTCTCCTACCCCTCTCCCCCTCTCCCCCTCTCCTCCCTCCCCCCCTCTACCCCCCCACTCTCTCCCCTCCTCCCTCTTTCTCTCCCCCACCTTTCTCCCCCCTTCTCTCTCTTCTCCTTCCACCCCTCTCTCCCCCCTCCTCTCTCTCTCCCCCTCCCCCCCCATCCTCCCCCTCTCCCCTCCCGCTCCCTTTCCCCCCTCTCCCCCCCCCCCCCATCCCCCCCTCCCCCCTCCATCCCCTTTTCACCCCCCCCCCCCCCCCCATATATGTGTGGGGGTGGTTAGTGTGTGCGTGATGTCGCACGCAGCCCCCCCCCCC
Source organism: Amblyraja radiata (assembly GCF_010909765.2). Taxonomy (NCBI): domain Eukaryota; kingdom Metazoa; phylum Chordata; class Chondrichthyes; order Rajiformes; family Rajidae; genus Amblyraja; species Amblyraja radiata. The sequence continues at coordinate 106,183,004 of NC_045957.1, forward strand.
CTCCAACGGGTCCCACTTAGTCTAGTAAGTAATAGAATTGAAAGTCACTTATTATCTTTGGTGACAAAATCAAAATCTTTCTCATACATTCTTCCTGTTTGTTCCAATATTGAATGCTGTTTCTTACAAAAGATATCCTAGTTATACATCTCGGAAACAGGCCCTCAGGACAAGCCATCCTGACCAACCAAAATGCTCATCTAAACTTGTGATCCATATCGCTCTAAACCTTTCCTCTCCACGTACATGTCCGAGTGTCTTTTAAATGTTCTTATCGTAGCGGCTTCAACCTTTTTGACTAGAAGCTTGTTCCATATGTGTATTACCCTCTGTACGAATATGTTTTTCCTCAGGTTTTGATTAAGTCCTTCCCCTCTCACCTTAAACCTATGCCCAGTTCTTCAAAGGTTTCAAAGGCCTTTTATCGTCACGTGTGCAATTAAGGTACAGTGATATGCGAATTACCATACAGCCATACTAAAAAAGCAAAAAGACACACACCTACATAATAGTCAACATAAACATCCACCAAAGCAGATTCCCCACATTCCTCACTTTGATGGAAGGCAATAAAGTCAAATTTTATCCCTCATTTTTCTCCCGCAGTCGGGGCAGTCAAACCATCCGTCGGGGTGATCGAAGCTTCCGCAGCCAGCAGTCGAAGCTCCCTCATCGGGGCGATCGAAGTTCTCCTGTTGGGGTGGTCGAAGCTCCCGTGTCGGGCAATGATGGTCCCGCGTCGGGGCGATCGAAGCTCCTGCGGTCGGAGTTCCCGATGTCGGTCTCTGACCAGAGACCGCGAGCTCCATGATGTTAAAGTCTGCAGGCAACTGCGGTAGAGCTCAGAGGTCGATATCTGGCAAAGGGATCGTGGGCTCCACGATGGTAAATCCACAGGCTCCCGCGGTGGAGCTCTCGAAATCAATCTCCAGTAAAGGCCGCCAACTCCTTGATGTTAGGCCGCAGTGCGGACGGAGATGCGATACTAAAAAATATTGCATCTCCATCGAGGTAAGAGATTAGAAAAAGATCCCCCAACTCTTTGAAATCCGTCCCGACCCCCTGGGAAACTGAAGGGAGCGACAATCAACTGCCACGGATGCAAATAATGTCATACACAAGAAAGGGCAGATGCTGGTTGACAAAAAGTGAACACACAGTTTTGGAGTAGCACAAAGACGTAGCAGAATTTTGGAAACGTCATCCCGTCACCCATTCCTTCTCTCCAGAGATGCTGCCTGTCCCGCTGAGTTAAAGAGTGCCCACGGTAGACTCACGTGTCACTACGGTAAACTCACGGGCTACTACGTTCTTACAACGAGTTTAAAAGTTTAAAATTTTCACTTCAAGAGTAAATTTGGCTTGTGGAAATCTTTCATCATGTTGAAAGATTTTCACGAGTTAACAAGTTTCCCGAGTACCTGCCGTTAGCGTTACGAGTTCCAACGTTCCCACTACGTTAATTCTACGTGATTACTACGAGTTTGATTTGTTTTAAACTTGGGATCACTCGTGGGTGGACTCGCACCGTGAGACAGGGGTTTAAAGCTGAAGGATATCCTTAGTGGTAAAAACATCCCAGTGCACTTCACAGGAGCAATGTCAGGCCAAAACATATCACCGAGTCACAATTATTGAGACATTTAACCAAATTGAGTGACTCAAGGAGTCACAGAGAAGTTTGGAGGGTTTTCAAAGCTTGGAGCCTAGATATTTGAAGACATGCTCACTGACGAAACAGCAATTATAACACACAATGAGAGGCCAGAATTGTGGAGTGAAAATATTGGTGTGTCATAAGGTGATGAGGAGGTAAGGCCATTAAGTCTACCTTTAGGAGCAATAGTATGAGAATTTTAAATATGTTTTATCAGAAATTCAGTCCAAAAGGTTATATTTTCTTCAAAAATTATTAGTTTCATAGGATCTGTTTACGTAGCTAAATTGGTTTTTATTACTGATTGGATTTTCCAAGCAGCATTGAAACATTTTAGGGTAGCAAGCAGAAGATGACATCAAAACAAAATTGCTCAAAACGCATCATAAAAGGCATCCGCCAACTGCACAGTCGAGATGATTTGACAATCTACCATGTTTTAAATATATTCCATACAATGATTCCAAACTGAGCTGAGGTCTGAAGCTTGTGGTTCTAAATCATATTTGGCCTGTAATTTTAAATGCAAGACTCTCAGTTCTCTATTATTTTGAGAATTGTTGCCAGTGATTTGTCTTGGAATTTTAAATCCTTTTACATTTATCAGTCTGATAACATCTAAGTCAGAAAATTGTAGAAGTAAACTTTTATGAAAGTGCCCAGAAATATTATCTCAAAAGCAATGTCACAGCTGTTGACCAGAAATTGCTAGTTCACTCAAACATTCCCTTGGGGTCTCTGGAGGAGATTAAATGTGCTTTTTGTTTTCAGTAGAAATACGTTTCAGTGATTGTTCCAGGAAGCATTCACAGAACAAGAGGGTTTTTTTTGCAAAATATCGAACTTTCAAAAACCTATGTCCAGATGTCCAATGCAAAGAATAATGGATCAAGTGAATATATTTAGAGAAAAAACAAACACAGAAGATGCTGGACACAAGAGTTTGTATTTCAAGTCGAAGACTCTTCATCAGAATGGATGACGAAGATCTTTGACCAGAATTGTTAACTCGGTTTCTTTCCCCATAGATGCTGCCTTACTTGCCGAGTACCTCCAGCACTTCATGTTTGTACTTCAGATTTCCAGCATCTGCAGTTTTTTTTAAAGTTTCAATTATAGATCAAACAACTTGATTTGGTCTCATTGCCTGTTCATTTGTAGGTTTGCACGTTGAAGATGGGCAGAGGAAACTAGATTTCATGCATGGAACCAAAAGGACTTGCCAGCACAAGCTGAAACCATTCATAGCCCTCATTTAACTTTTTCTAAAATCATTAAATCTATTTTTAATTGATTATGGATGAAGTTCTGTTCCACACCTAACAGTTCAAACGCCACTTCACAGCTTTCTGTCTGAATGAAGTGTTCATCCATTCTTTGAGTTTATATGTTTCCTGAAACAATATTTTAAAACTATATATCAACATATCGACTGATTAGAAAAAGTTTTAGCCAAATCAAGAGTCAAGAGTGTTTAATTGTCGTATGTACCGAAAACAGAACAATGAAATTCTTACTTGCAGCAGCATCACAGGTCTGAACACATAGTACTCATAGATAACACAATAAACTAAATAAAGTTTAATCAAATTAACAAAAACAATAACAGTGCAAAATAAAAGCCTGAAGTTCCTAATGCATCCAAGACGGTTTGTATATATGCCAATACCACAGAAACAGTTAAAGATTTTCACTCAGTTTCTAGGATGCTATCAGAAGATTCGGGTTACATACAATGAATGGAATTTTGAGAAGTAAAATGCTTTTATTTTTAATATCCAATGATAGTGATATGTTTCCACAAGAATTCACAGTCACGATTCAGCTCATAGCAATCTTACCTGTCATTGGTCTTAGTCAAGGAACATTAATATTAAATATCTCTTTTAATGTGAGATTTAGTAAGGAGATCCATTTCCTTTTGAAGTTATCATATTCAGCAGTTTCCCACACACTCCCTCTGGAATCTGGTCTCAATGTAGATCAACTTTCAGCAGGTTTTATTGGATGTCCTTAGTGATTTACAACACAATTTGTGTTGAACGTAATGGAATTGGTTTGGTAGTTTTAAAAATTAACTTATTTTTAGTTATCATTTTAGTTGACTTCTGTTGCAATTGATTAATTGCTGATTCCAATTTGTCGTGGAGGTTTTTAAACTTTGGGCAATTGAACAGGAAGTCCCTTTGTAAGCTTGGGAATTCAGTTTCTTCTGTTCAAATAATGAAAACTCCTTCAAGTGACCAATGGAAGAGAGAGTGTGATCAATCAAACCATATACACTTATTATTTTGATATCTCCATAACATGATGACAGCTGGTAACACAAGTCAAAGGTGTACAAATGAAGACACAAAGTGCTGGAGTAACTAAGCGGGTCAGGCAGCATCTCTGGAGAACATGGATAGATGACATTTCAGGTCAGGATACTACTTCGAACTTAAGAAATTTCCCTTGTCCACATACCAATTAGTTTAGATCCAAAAAGCAAAATGTAATGGTTGAAGGTACACAAAATTGCTGGAGAAACTCAGCGGGTGCAGCAGCATCTATGGAGCGAAGGAAATAGGAGACGTTTCGGGCCGAAACCCTTCTTCAGACTCGATCTTCCAGCATCTGCAGTTCCTTCTTGAACATGTAATGGTTGAAGTTGAGTTCTGGTATAACGCTGGTTCTATGTAGTGGGGCTGCTTGTTCCTTGTGATATAACTATCAATGATTTGGATTTGTATGTAAGAGCCATGACCTAAGTTTGCAAGTATTCAAATTGATTTACCATTGTCACATATACCACAATACAATGAAAAACTGTTTTGCATGCTATCCAAGTAAAACTACCATTCCAAAATGAGAGAGTGGTTGACAGAAGGAAATCTACACAATCAAACCATATTATACAAGAGTACAATCAATCCATACGCAAGTACAACAGGTAATGCTAGACAAAAATACCATACTGCGGAATGCAGAATGTGTCACCCATTCCTTCTCTTGTTCTCTTGGGCTTGTACACTCTGGAGTTTAGAAGGATGAGAGGGAATCTCATTGAAACATGTAACATTGTTAAGGGTTTGGACACGCTAGAGGCAGATGAAGTTTAATGCGGATAAATGTGAGGTTATCCACTTTGGTAGCAAAAACAGGAAGGCAGATTACTATCTATATGGCGTCAAGTTGGGAAAAGGGGAAGTACAATGGGATCTGGGGGTCCTTGTTCATCAGTCTATGAAAGTAAGCATGCAGGTACAGCAGGCAGTGAAGAAAGCGAATGGCATGTTGGCCTTTATAACAAGAGGAATCGAATATAGGAGCAAAGAGGTCCTTCTGCAGTTGTACAGAGCCCTAGTGAGACCACACCTGGAGTATTGTGTGCAGTTTTGGTCCCCTAATTTGAGGAAGGACATTCTTGCTATTGAGGGAGTGCAGCGTAGGTTTACAAGGTAAATTCCTGGGATGGCGGGACTGTCACATGCTGAGGGAATGGAGCAGCTGGGCTTGTACACTCTGGAGTTTAGAAGGATGAGAGGATATCTCATTGAAAAATATAAGATTGTTAAGGGTTTGGACACGCGAGTGGCAGGAAACATGTTCCCGATGTTGGGGGAGTCCAGAACCAGGGGCCACAGTTTAAGAATAAGGAGTAAGCCATTTAGAACGGAGACGAGGAAACACTTTTTCTCACAGAGAGTGGTGAGTCTGTGGAATTATCTGCCTCAGAGTGCGGTGGAGGCAGGTTCTCTGGATGCTTTCAAGAGAGAGCTAGATAGGGCTCTTAAAAATAGCGGAGTCAGGGGATACGGGGAGAAGGCAGGAACGGGGTACTGATTGGGGATGATCAGCCATGATGACATTGAATGGTGGTGCTGGCTCGAAGGGCTGAATGGCCTACTCCTGCACCTATTGTCTATTGTGTATTGTCTATTGTCTCTCCAGAGATGCTGCTTGTCCCACCGAGTTACTCCAGCATTTTGTGGCTATTTTCGATTTACAGTAAACCAGCATCTGCAATTCTTTCCTACACATGCAGAATGTAGTGTAGAATGTAGCAGCTTATAGCATTACAGAGAAAGTGCAAATTTAAAAAAAAGTGCTCGCTCACAAAGAGGTAGGTTGGGACATCGGGACTACAGCCTAAGTTATGGGAGGACCATTCAGTAGTGTGATGACAGCAGGGAAGAAGCTGTTCTTGAATCTGGTGGTACGTGCTTTCAAGCTTTTGTATCTTTTGCAAGACGGGAAAGGGGAGAAGAGGGAATGCGGCCCTTGATTGTGTTTGATGCTTTCCCAGGGCAAAGACGCTTGATTTTATGGCACACTGAGTTGTGAATCAAGTACTAAGAAGTGGAATGATCAAAAGTTGATTTTTCTTTTGTCTAGCATACGCGCAATAGTCTGAGTGTCCCTTCTGCTGTAAAGTGATTTAACTGCAGGTAAACGTTTTAATGGAATTAATTCATGGGCTTCTTTGGTGAAAACAATCACAGCAACTAATTTAACTAAAAAAATGAATAGGTCACAGTGGGTAGTCACTAAATCACTGGGTGTCCCACTTGAATTACAAACACTCGCATTTTAAATCTTTCATGTGCCGTGTCTTAATGTATTGCATTACAACATAATGGATAAATTATTGGAAAGGGTCAGATTTTCTTTAAAATGCATTGTACTAAATATTCTGATAGATATATTGCATTAGTGTCTGAACTGCGGTCTCGTAGTGACTGGGTGAGTCTGCGTTATGTGCATTTGAGAGAAGATTTTATATCAGCGGGTAAGTTGCATACATAATCGGTAAACAGAACAGGAGGTATAGGTTTTAATTTCAATGAAGAGAAGTTTAAAGTGAAATTACACAGGTCACAGTACTGTGGCCACTCCTTTCCTTGATATTTATATATATATATATATACACACATACATACATACACACATACATACATACACACATACATATATATATATATATATATATATATATATACATACATACACACACACATATATATATATATATATATATATATATATATATATACACACACACACACACACACACACACACACATATATATATATATATATATATATATATATATATATCTTTATTTATATATATACACACATATCCTTTTAACTATAAAACTCTGGAGTGCTGCAAGGCTCAGTGTTGGGGCCGCAACTGTTTACCATATATATTAATGATTTGGAAGAGGGAATTAGGAGCAACACTAGCAAGTTTGCGGAAGACACAAAGTTGGATGGCAGTGTGAACTGTGAAGAGGATATTAGGAGGTTGCAGGGTGACCTGGACAGGTTGAGTGAGTGGGCAGATGCGTGGCAGATGCAGTATAATATAGATAAATTGAAATAGAATTGAAATAATTTAATTGCCACACAACCAAGGCCGGTGGTATTTGGGTTGCCAGCAGCGGTACAATAATAAAGAACACAACCACAATAAAAATTTTACACAAACATCCACCACAGCATTCATCACTGTGGTGGAAGGCACAGAGCTTGGCCAGTCCTCCTCCATTTTCCCCCGTGGTCGGGACCACCACCCTCCACAGCCGTGAAACATAGAAAATAGGTGCAGGAGGAGGCCATTCGGCCCTTCGAGCCAGCACCGCCATTCATTGTGATCATGGCTGATCGTCCCCTATCAATAACCCGTTCCTGCCTTCTCCCCATATCCCTTGACTCCATTAGCCCCTAGAGCTCTATCTAACTCTCTCTTAAATCCATCCAGTGATTTGGCCTCCACTGCCCTCTGTGGCAGGGAATTCCATACATTCACAACCCTCGAAGGGCCGAATGGCCTACTCCTGCACCTATTTTCTATGTTTCTATGTTTCTCTGGGTGAAAAAGTTTTTTCTCACCTCAGTCTTAAATGACCTCCCCTTTATTCTAAGACTGTGGCCCCTGGTTCTGGACTTGCCCAACATTGGGAACATTTTTCCTGCATCTAGCTTGTCCAGTCCTTTTATAATTTTATATGTTCTTATAAGATTCCCCCTCATCCTTCTAAACTCCAGTGAATACAAGCCTAGTCTTTTCAATCTTTCCTCATATGACAGTCCCGCCATCCCAGGGATCAATCTGTAGAAATAAGTAAATTTTTAATTAAACTCATTTTTTAATGAGGTAAAAAATCATCAAAACAGTAATATGTTGAGTCAAAATTTCTATTGATTGTTTTTTCCAGGTGCTTGGCTGAAGAGTGGATTGGGCATTATACAAAAAGAAGGCGACTATTTCACTTGGACATATTTTGCTCCACAGTTGGGTTATTGGATTGCAGCCATGTCTCCTCAAAGCCCTGGTAAATAACTGTTATTATGATCACAATCATATTTGAGCTTTGCTACAGTGGTAGGGGGTTGAAAGTGATGTGTTGAAACAGTGTCATAGAGGATAAATTTGTGCATTTCCTTTCGAGCTTACACCTAGAAATGGGATTTCACATCTTTTAATGGGATAAGTGGTCCTGCATTTTGCCCCACCACCAAATTGTGCATCACTGTGAAAAAATAATGAAATTGGGACATCCTCAATTTTTTTTTAGAAGTGTTCATGTGGTTTCCACCCCTTTGTTAAAGATTTGTTATAGTCAAGCTGCACATTTAGGCAGGTGGCTGCTTTTGTCATCCATGAGCTGTCAGGAAAACAAGGGAATGGTGAGAGGGTTTGCACAAAACAGCGAAGGATCACATAAACCTGGGGGTGGGGGCGGAGGGGGTTGTGGTTGGGGCGGGGAAGTAATCGATAGTACACCAGTCTCCGGATGGAGACCCCATCTGACACATGGAGAGAGGGCTGGGCTGTACCCCGTGGTGCAGCTGTGGTCCAAGGCTGTGGTTAGAGCCACAGAACGAAACATTAGTGAGCTGAAGATATTTATGGTCCAATCCTTTCGGTGCGCCTGGTAATGAGATTTTTTTCAATACTTTTAAGATGACTTGGGAATTTATTGAATATAAAGATGTCCCAGTAGGGACATTTTAAATCACCCATGTCAGATTCATTTCATTTATTAACAGTCATTTCAAACTGAAGCTCACGGCTCATGAATTACCAATTGGAAATGATAAATGTCCCACACATTCAGGATATCATCATTTACATAAAATGCAAAGTGGGATAGGTGTCTCCATGCTATGGCAAATCATGATCGTGGGTGCCCAGTCCAATTTTGCAGTGGACTAGGCTTCAATAGAAAATGGGTGCAAACAGTTCAAACATATGGGCGGCAAAGTAGTGCAGTGGTAGAGTCGCTGCCTTATAGCGCCAGAGACCCGGGTTCGATCCTGACTACAGGTGCTTATCTGTACAGAGTTTGTTCGTCTCCCCGTCACCTGCGGGGGGGGGGAGGGTCCGGGCTCTCCGGTTTCTTCCCACACTCCAAAGACGTGCAGGTTTGTAGGTTAATTGACTTGGTATAATTGTAAATTATCTCTCGTATGTGTAGGATAGCGTTAGTGTGCGGGGATCACTGGTCGGCACAGATTCGGTGGGCGGAAGGGACACTATGTATCCACTATGTATCTCTAAACCAAGCTAAAAGTAAAATATGCAATATCGGGTGAAGTTGAGTCTAATTACTAAGCACTAATGCATTACCACTTGGCATTCCTTAACCTATTTTGATATTAAGAATACTATATCTTCCACCAGGAAAAATAATTTCTATTTTTTTATAATTTAATGTATTTGTTTTAGGTAATCTGGCTGGTGTTGGAGCCAGTGACATCACTGTCTACCATACTGTCTTCCTGTTGGCCATTCTCGGAGGGATGACCATCATTTTGCTTGTTTTGCTTTGCTTACTCATCTATTATTGCAGGTAAATCCTAAAAGGGAAATAAAACTGAAGCTGAGCACTTTGAAATGCACCATTATCCACTTCCAAAGGATGAAACTGATTTAATTTTTAAAATATTTTTAATCATAATCTGAGACATTCTACTGTGCAATTCTTTCAATGTTAATTGGTCATCATTTATTTAAAACCATAAGGTGCTTGAAAGGCTATTTATTCTGCTGCAGTAATTTTTTTATTATATTAATGCATTTTGTTCAATATGTTGTACCACAGTGTGGTAGGAAATTACTCCATACTGTGATTCTTCATTCAATGAGTGCCCAGTTTCAGCCATGCTGTCAGGGATACATCTGTTAGCTGCGAAATTGTTTGGATTGGGAGATTAAAATACAGTGCGAAGAAAAAAGGGTAATATACCATTTTGTATATTTAAAAAGTACGTGTTTATTCATTGTAGTAAACAAAAATTGACGTGGACAAATTATCAAATATCAATAAGAAGCTGTTGGGAGCACTTGACAGTCTTGGAGATTTTCCTTGATAAAATTCTTTTAAATCTCTCAAATTTAATGCATTTAATGCATCAATTTTAGCAATAAATTTGGTCAATAAGTAAATCCAAACTTTCTCTTTCCTACTGTTAAATTTGTGCTTGTAAGTATAAAGACCAACATACAGCAAACCCAAACTCATTTCTCTATATACGCCAGATCAATTGAATTCCAACGTAGATTTGTCATGGAAATGTTTGAGTTGCTAAGTATATCTTTTAAGTGCCCGTTTTATCTTTTAAATTATGTGAAGTCATTTTCGAAGCAC